>NC_074721.1:5720000-6000000 GCF_947242115.1 Biomphalaria glabrata | reverse complement strand
ATAATATTAGAACAGAATCTTCTTCATGCAGTGGAAAATTAAGAATTTTTTGCCTATCTTGAATTCTGGTCAAAGCTCTTGCTCCCAATTAATATAGTTCGGAAGAAACTACAAAAGTCTGGACTGCATATATGGAAAGCTGCTAAAGAAATTAGTACCCTTTCATTCTTTCTGCAAAATGATGAAAAACTGACAAAAACCCAATCCATCAAAAAAGCAAAAGAAGGTAGTGAATACTATGGATTCCCTGTAATCCCTGTGGGAAGTGTGGTCGAGAGGCTAAGTGCGCTTGAACTTGGCTTGTCTTGGCTACCTAGAAGGGGACTCGAGGTTCGACACCCGACTCGGGCAGAGTTGCGTTTACTGAGCGCCTAAAGGCAGAACGGAAAACCAACTCCTAGATTGGACCAAAGCGCTCTGAGCATGCTATAAGCATGAAAGTAACGCTATATAAAAGCTATAGAAGAAAGAAAATACTTGATGGGAAGTTGAGTTCTAATGTAGGACTGTCAATAGAACTGCAACGTGCTGGACAGATTTCATATGGAGATGAAGGGCATTTTCAAAGGCTGGAAAGAAAATGAATACCTTTGGGTTTCTTCTTGAACCAAGACACCTGTTAGATGAAGACCCGCTTATGACAAACTGTGCTACTTTTCCTGTTTGTATGATGTCATTGATGCACGAGCACTTTTCATCAACAAACCAGTAATACAATCATCAATAGACATATTGAGGAAACAGGCTTCATATGGTAATTACGTGTGCTCAAACTTTGCAACCTCCTCCGAATACTGCTAACTCAGGCCACTTCCATTACGTTATGTGAGAGATCATTCTCAAAGCTCAAGTTCATCAAAAGCTATCTCAGGAGCACAATGACACAAGAAAGGCTTATCATGGCTTTAATGTCAGTGAAGTCACAAATACTAGAAAGTATCGATGTAGTTGATGTTATAGATGTCTTTGCTGCACAGAATGCACGACGTGAAGCGATATCAATTGAGATTTGTCACTTGTGCATTATTTAACTAATAAACAAAGCTTTTATTCATTAAAAGAGTCTTGATTACTTTTTGTTAAGTTTACTGATATACTGAACCAATTTGATTTGGGGCTTATATATTTTTGCGTACATTATTCCATGTCATATGTCGAATGTCAAAATGCAAGGGGCCCCCAAAGAGGTCAATCCCCCCGGGCCCCCAAATCCCTAGTTACGCCCCTGCAAATAATGTAACACCTGAACTGTCACCCCTCTCCCCCCAATACAATGGGTCAATCAGATCTCCAAATTTCTAGATCTCCAAAGTTTAAATAGTATAACAGCTTTCTACACGTAAGGTTCAAACTAGGTCCTGGATAAGTCCCAGTCATTTAATATTCACTTCGGCAAGAGTATGATAAACTTTAATGTGCCAGCTCGGTGGCTGACGTATCGTGTGCAGGTATGCAAGTTCTAAATCAATCAAGCGTAACCACTCGGAACAGTTGAAACGCCACACCAAATCAAACAATGATCCTGTTTCAGAAAAAAAAAAAAGTATCCCCGTGTGCCGTCAACTGTCTTGAAACGAGAGACACACGAAGATCCCGTTCCTATTGTGTCTGGACACAGGGATCAATATCTTTAATACCAGTTCGCAAGCAATAGTCCCGTTACACTAAACAAAGGGGATTGTCGGGCACAATAAACGCTCAAATAATGTGAAAAATATTGATAATAGAAAATAATAATATTATTATTATATAAAAATATTTAAACAATCCTTTAAAAAAAAAAGTATATCTAAGAGGAAGAACTCCGCATTTGCAGTTATATATTTCAATTATTTCCTTTCTTCAATATCAAAATAATTAATTACTAATCTACAACATTTTTTACCAAATACAACAATCAGATTGATCACGAGATCT
The DNA here is from genome assembly GCF_947242115.1 of Biomphalaria glabrata. Lineage (NCBI taxonomy): Eukaryota > Metazoa > Mollusca > Gastropoda > Planorbidae > Biomphalaria > Biomphalaria glabrata. The sequence continues at coordinate 5,998,083 of NC_074721.1, read as the reverse complement.
CTTACACTATAGCACGTATCCGCATGAAATTTCGTACGCAGGTTCATTTTACCTCCTAATTACTCATCAAGAACGTCTTTGATAGTATCGCATATTTGTGACCACTATTCGCGAAAAACCACAAGCTTTCACTCAAACCTTTGTATTTAATTTTCGGTATTTCTCACTATAAACATAGTGGCATTGCCTAGAGCTGTGGCCGATTCGGCCTAGTATTGAACAGACTAACTGGTCATTTTTTAAAACTAATTCATGTTTTGTCTTTGCCAATAGATATTAATTGTTATAGAAATTAAGTAAAATAACAATGTAGAGAGTGGGTAATGACGAAATATCTCTCAGACACATACGAGTCACTCAACATCCCCAAGATGCGCTTTTGGATTCTCGTCATTTTAATCCCGAGTAATAACCATGCCCGCTTTCTCAACATATTGTCTTATTGTTGTATAATGATAGCACACTATAAGCGGACACTATTTAACAACGACACTGTCGCTAACTGTAAGAACTACAGAATTGTCTGTAAAAAAATGCGAAATAAAATGTTCAAGAAGAAACGTTAAGTTGATGACCCGTCGAAATATGAATTTTTGTGTTCTATTGTCGGGGCCTCTTTCTTGTCGAAGCCCCAAGGGCTGCTTTCCTTTTAAGTCTGGCCCTGTCTTCATTTCTACTCAGCAATTATCTAAAGTAAGAATCGTTTTCTAAACTAATCTAAGAGGTAAACCTCACAATCAAAATAGAAGATATATATGCAAAGCATCAAAGGCTGAAGTATCTAAGGGAAACTTGAAAAGTGTAAATTGTATTTATGTACAGGCCTATCTATATTCGATATATTCCAAATTATTTGGCATAATAATAAGACTTGACTAACGAGTCCTAAGATTAATGAGGAATGCAGTATTTCCAATGGATTGGCCTAATGATCAAGTTATTTCACTAAAAGAACAAAGATGAACCATGACAGTAGAAATAGAATTGACTTTCATGACATACAAATAATGTGCGGTAATTTTGGTTTTCAGTGTCACTCTTTTTTTCATCTCTAGAACTTTGATTTGATTTAAGTTTTCTTTTTTTTTTTTCTTTAACTCTTCTTTTACTTATTTAGTGTTGAATGTTAGTTTAAGCCAGCGGTTCTCAACCTTTTATGCTCGGCGACCCTTTTAAGAATCCCCCCACTCTGCCGCGACCCCCCCCCTCCACACACACACACATACAGCAATAGAAGAATAGACAATAACAGTCCATATTTTCGACGGTCTTAGGAGACCCCTGGCAAATCGTCAATCGACCGCCAAGGGGGTCGCGATTCACAGGTTGAGAACCCCTGGTCTAAGCAAAGGTTCACTTTGGAATATAATAATCTGTTGCTATATGATTTATAATAGCAAAGGTGAAAAATATGCATTCTCTCTCTAACCATACGTATATCACAATTCATATTTTTATAGTATGCAGCACATCAACATTTTCCTATCCTACATGGAAAAGAACTTGATAAATTAAGACAGTCTGATCTGTCATCTGGTGAACGATCCGAAGAAATCGTTTTGGATCTTCTACCTTGTAATGATCATGTAAGACTGATACCTTACTTGGCCACTCGCTGGTACTCCTATATATAACTGCGACTACTTCTGTGTGTGAATGTGTCCTAGAACTGTTGGACTTTACTAGTAAAAAAAGACACTGACCTTCAAAACTCCGAAGATTATGTATTTCGTTTGAGATGAAAGCCCATATGGCCTGTATGTCTAGGGCTGGAAAAGAGACAAGCAAAGTAAACCGAGAACTATGAAAAATTCTGAACAAAGTTCTTACACTTGTTGTTGTGATACCATAAAATTAGTTTTTTTTATGCAATGTATCTTTTGAAAAGTGAATTTAAAAAAAAAAAAAAGTTTTTGTAAAAAAAAAATTATATACTTCGCTTATATCTTTATGTGCATTTTAGACTGCAAATGAAGAAAGATCTAATTGACTTATTGATCACTCAATACTAACGGTGCAAACAGAAGCAACAGGATTGCCCTTTCAGATCGTATGTTGCGTTATAAACACTCAACAAGGGAGAAACTGGACACTCTTATATTTTATTTATCGCGCATTTTCTTGACTTTGAAACAAGACGTTCATTTATGCTCAGATATAAAGACCTAACCTATTTCATTAAAAAAAATCAATAGGTGACCAAAATTCAGGATATAATATGTTCCACGGCATCAGGAAAGCTTAAAGAAATGATCCCATGCTTGTTTTAGGTTTTTACTTGCACTCAACTCTAGATCTAGGGTCTAGTAAATCAGACAAATGGTGAACACTGCCTGGTCTGTCGTTCGGAATTATCGATGGTCCCGGGTTCAAATCCCGCCCGCTCCCATCCCCCGTCGTCGGGAGGTTCGGACTAGGAAGTAAATTATCTTCAACTTTGAAGGAACATCCGAAACATGGAAAACATTTAACAACAAACATTTGACAAACATTTTACAAACAAACACTTTACTAACATTTTACAAACAAACAAGCTGTACAGAAACGATCAAGCATTAAAACATGTCTTGCCCCAATCGGAGCCTACTTCGCTAGTTTCCGTGACACTTCGATCCAAGATGGGACCACTGCCAAAAAGATACAGAGACAGAGAAACACATTTTATATTAGAGCAGGTGCTATCACTGACCAAGTTTCGATAGGGTGACAGATCTTGAGAGATAGTGCTTCTTTGATTACTGGCCTCTCGTTTTACGGATACAGTAATGGCCTGAAAAGCACAACTTCCTGGACTGTGTTGCCATAGAGACTCAGTTAAGTACGAAGCGTTATGTGCGTATTAACTTAACGACGGACAAAAGTGGACACACCAGCACAACATCGCAGAAAAGAATGAGTTCCAAAGTAAGCTTCTGTTCTGAAGTAGTTAAATGTGGTCGGATCTAAAAACACAAAATACCTAGGTATTATAATAAATGAAAAACTGTCATGGAATGCCCATCTTGACGAAACTATCAAAAAATTAAACAAAGAATTAAGGTTTATTATAGGAAATTTCTATAAATCAATTAAAAACATAAAACTAAAATGTTATTTAACCTTTGTTAGGCCAATAATAGAATATGCATCCTCTGTTTGGGACCCCTCAACTTGAGAAAACATTAAGAAACTGGAACAGACACAAAATAGAGCAGTGAGATTCATAACAAACGAATATTCACATTTGACTAGAGTAACACCATTAGTAACATCACTAAATTTAGAAAGCCTTCAGGACAGAAGACTCAAAAGTAAAGTAGCAATTATACATAAAACACTGAACCATAATCTTCAAATACAAAAACAAAATTTAATAAAATAGAAAGACACAAAGATAAAGGCACGTCCTTCGTTCCATATGCTAGGACAAATTTGTACAAATGCTCCTTCTTCCCTAGCGCTATTAGAATGGAATGGGTTGCCTGAGCTGGCCAGGAAAACGAGTGACTTGACAGACTTTAGGTCATTGGTCAATATGTATGACACGTAGGACGTAATCATCTTCTTTTTTGAAGTAACGGATCAGATAAGATAAGATCTGACCTTATTCTTGCAGCTTCCTTTTCACTGCTGTAATAAAGTTGCCAACATTTTTTTATCAACATTTTAAATATGAGACAGAATCGTTATAAATTTCGTGTTTTGTGTTGTTATTTTCTTATAATGATAGATCATTAGACAGGTATTAGCAAGTTTAACTCTTTCTCTCCTGATTGACGATACCAACGTTGATTCCACCAGAATGTGGTAACTAATTACGGAGAGAAAGAGTTAAAAAGCTATTAAAGTTCCCGTTTCATTCCTTGAGATCTATGGGACAGACAATGTAAAGATCAACTGTTCCTGTGGCCTATAGATAATGAGGGTGTCATGTGGATAGCACAACGACCAGCCACCTCTACTTTTTCCCCGACTAATGTCAGGTTCCCATCAGATCTAGGTGGAATCGAGACACCCAAATAACCCGAAATTAAAAATCCCATCAGGATTCGAACCCGGAACCCCCCGGTTCAGAACCCAAGCGCTTTACCGCTCAGCCACAGCGCCTTCCTGTGAGCTATTCCATACGCTAAAATGTTTGACATAGGCCTATTACTATTCGAGATCAACATTTCTATTTCAATTAAATGTCTATTGCTATTTCTAAATTTTTGCGCATTGCCATTGCAGCTTTAAAATGTCGGACCAACCTGATGACGACGTGAAACCAACAGAGGAAGATGGCGAGGATTCAAAAGAAGACCAAAGTGAAAACACTCGAAACAGTCGATCGAAAAGTCCCAAGAAAACCCAAAAGAAGAAATCAACGTCCAAGTCGCCAAGCAGAAAAGGCCGAGCCAACAAAATCTATCGCACACCGGTGACCCCTGAACCGGAAGAGCTTTTGTTCAGGGAGAAGTCGTTCGTGCTGGACTGCAACGCCACCAGCAGTATCAGCAGGGACTACAGCAAGGTGAACCCAAAGCTAGGGCCGGTGATACCCCCGTACAACTCCCAGAAGGACAGACATGTCAATAATTATTTCAGCTACTTTGGTGTGAAGAGGACTTTGAAGAAGAATGAGCAGGTAAATGCATGTGTGTCGTCTGCAAACACTTCTGTGTTCTATGTGTAAAAAAAAGCCCTACGTTAACAGTGAGGATGGCTGCCTGGTTGTGTGGTTTGCGCGCTGGACTGTCGTTCGAATTTGTCGACGGTCGAGGGTTCAAACCCTGCCCGCTCCCATCCCCCGTCGTCCTTTGGGAGGTTTGGACTAGGAAGTAAACTATCTTCAACTCTGAAGGAACATTCGAAACATGTAAAACAAAACATTTTATCCCTCATGTGACTATTGCGTCCTGAAGAGTCCGTGCTATTCCAGAATCTAGATATAGACCTATGCAATCTGCTGACAAGCAACTTTTATTAGGCTAGTACGGAAACTTGATAGGACGTGGTCCGACATGTGTAAAAAGTGTCGGAAGTCTTTCAAGATTGAATCTGCATTGTTTTTAGATTTATCTGTAGTGTGTCTGTGGTGTGTCAAGATTATTTCGGAAGTGTCTCAATTGGAAATGGTCTGTGTGTCAAAAATGTTCAGGTTTTGATCGTATTTGCATTGTTTGTAGATCCTCTCTGTAGTGTGTCAAGATTGTGTCGGAAGTGTGTCAAGATTGTGTTGGAAGTGTGTCAAGATTGTGTCGGAAGTGTGTCAAGATTGTCTTGGCTGTTTGTCGTGTTAACAAGTATTGGCAGGGGATACAAACAATTTGCTATTGTGTTCGACATGTGTTAGATCAATTCTCCGCGACGTTTGGCTGTGAGCAGACGATATCTCAGTCAATAGCCTTGGCAATGAAGTGATAAGCCTGTTTTGAATAGACTTCCATTAGTGCAGCGTAAGCGTAGATTGTAATGGCAACGTATATTCGTTTTATAGTAGTACGAGCCAACCCGCGGCTTAGCATACCCCCCCTCTTTTTTCTAAGCCTCGCTCTTTGTCACCACGAAAGTTACGTGGGGTAACTCTAGTCCGACTTGAAGAAATAACGAGTTATCTTTCCATCACTTTTTCAGCGTGGTGTCCGCATGGTTGGGTCATGAAGAGAATTATATATATATATCATCATCATCCAACTCCATTTGAGTGAGGGCTTGAGAGGCATACATCCTCTCTTGCAAAAGCCCTTGACAGAAGCCCTGCTATATATATTCCTCATTTTATTCAAGCATTGTGGGTCATTAATGGGCATTCCCAATGGAACACTTCGCACATTATACTCAAAACCCCCTTTGGCTACGCTCATAGCATTTTGAGTGTGTAATTTGCTTTTTTTAAATACTGAAGAGGTATTTTCTTTCTTCAAACGCCGATGAAGTGGGGTTAAACTCAAAACCCCTTGGCCTACGATCATAGAATTTTGAGTAATTTGCTTTCTTTTATATTGAAGAGGTTGGTTGTTTGTTTCTTCAAACCCCGCTTAAGGGGAGTTTAAACTCAAAACCCCTTGGGCTACGATCATAACTTTTGAGTGCAATATTTTTTAGCTTCAAACCCCACTGAAAGGGGGTTTAAACTCAAAACTCTTTGGCTACGCTCGTAGAATTTTGTGTGTGTCATTTACATTTTTTTTAATATTGAAGAGGTATTTTTAGCTGCAATCCCCGCTGGAGTGGTTTTTCAACACAAAACCCCTCATGGCTACGCTCATAGAATCTGATGACTGCTGAATGGATAGTTTTATATTAATGAGGGGGTTTTATCGTTAATTTCGGAGGGGGTTCTAAACTCCAAATCTACCTTAGCTATGCTCTTGGAATATGGGGATTGTCGTTTGCATTATTTTTTTGTTTTGTTATATAGAAGAGGGAGATTTAACTGCAAACCCCTCTGGTAGGGGATTTTAAACTCAAAAACCCTGTTGTGGGCTAATAACATCTGACTTCACTTCTTACTAATTATCTACACAATATATTTCTTTAGTATAACTAACCTAGTCTCTAAACTAGTACATTACAACCCCTTGGCTGCGCTGGGGCAGGTAATGTTTTAGTATTAAAATCTCACACAAAATAAACAAAACCAATGCAAAAAATCAGTCATTTAGTTATGAAATTATAAATGACCTGGGCTCTTTAGAAGAAGGAAAACTCAAAGCTCTGCTGCCTTGCAGCTATACCCAATCATGGGAAAGGCCTCTGGAGTCCACCCTGGGAAAAAATCAGGAGCATGTAACCCTTAGGCAGTTTGCCGCACTCAGTGCTACACCCTGGCAGAGTCTACGACAACGCTGACCCCCAAACTGTATCAGCACTTGCCGTTCCTCTGAGTTGAGAGGGAGGAACTGGTGTGTTGGTGATATCTTTCCGACCACAGCTAATGCCCAGGAATTCATTGCCTTCGCGACCAAAGGAGGCCGTAACTGTGTTTTCGGAATTAATAATTGCCCTGTCAACATAGTGTTTTATATCTTTAGAAAACGATACAAGATAGGGATCTGAAAGGACTAAAAGAGAAATTGAATTAATATTCATGATATGTTTTTAAAAGCTCATTTCTAGTTTGTCATGTTGTTAGCAATGTAATTAATTTAAATAAAAAATTGTGTTGTCCATATTATACGAAAATAAAAGTGGGTTGGAGGTGGCCGTTGTTTCTAAATAGCTTTATATCCAAAGTTTCTTTTATAAATATTAGACTTTGTTTAAATTAAGACGTTTTTAAGTGTTAATAAACTTGTGAATGTTAGTTGGTCTGAAATTCTGCTAAATCATTAGATTTCCTGTCTAACTCGGGTAACCCTTTTCAAGCTGTAATGGCACTCAGGAAAAAGAGAAATTTAAGTCAATAATGCCATCAGCTTATTTAAACTGGGTCCGGAACTTGAGACTCCCCAGGCGTTGTTGTGTACTGTTATGTCAGCATATTGAGTATTTAATGTCATAATAAGAAAACAAACTCTGGGACAAGGTGCTTCATTGTTTAACTAGCATGCCTTTGTTTGTATTACCTTTATTATGCAATCGATTTTTTTTTCAACACACACTCAAATACAGACATAACTAATACACACATTAGCAATGACACACTTAAATTCGTCATAATAATCTAAAGCCATTAGACACGATCAATAAATCAATCGATAGATATGCGGCCCCCCCCCTTCCCTATCTGCTCAGAGTAAATCGTGCTGGTTCTTACACATACCCGCCCCCCCCCCTGCCACAGTCCAGGGGATCTTTTTTTTTTATGAGGCTTTCTAGTGGCTTACAAACATGTTCTTAGAGGTACACTCTGACATGCCAGGGAACAACTTTGTAATTATTAAGTCAGTCTTGAATATAGTAACTTTCACATAAGTACTATAGGAAAAAAAAATCCAGTACCAGCAATTAAAATGTTTGGAGAAAGTCAATTGATTGTATCGTGAATTTATTTATATTCTAAGTCTGCTTTGGTCATTTTGAAAGATTATCTTTTTTTTTTTTGTATTATTCTTTATGGCAGTGTGCCCCAAACCTTTTCCTTAATGGAACACTTCGCACAGTATGAGTATGCAGGGGGAAAATGTGTTGTTGTTTTTTTTTTCAGATATTAGTTCGCGTGGTGGCCTACTAGTTCATTATTCCAGTAGTTTGAGGAACACTTATTTAGTTTGGGAACCTCTAAAATTTGGAATACAATATCGAGGAATAAGTGGTGGTCGAGTTCACATCTCGGTCTGGGATTTAATTGGGTATAGTGACTTGACTCTACTGTAAAGTATTCCTTTCAGACCTTGTGATCAAATAGGGCAGATGATGTAAAGGTCATCTGATTCTGTGGCGAACAGTTAGTTAACGAGGTTGTCATATGGCCAGCACAACGACCAACCGCCTTTACTTTTCCCCAACTAATGTCAGGTACTCATTAGAGCTGGGTGGACTCAGAGGCGCCCAAAGATAACGAAATTTAAAATCCCAGTCTTCACCAGGATTCGAACCCGGGACCTCGAAAGCCAAGCTCTTTACCGCGCCTTCATGTCATAAAAACTTACTTGTAACATGTGAAACTCACTTTGTAATGTCTTTTAGTTTATGTAGTTACATATTCAAAAATGACTCGATTCGTTTTTTGTTGGACTCAACTTTCTAGTTTCTTGAAACCGGACCACAGGTGTCTTGATACCACAGTGTGCAGTTTGTAGAGGAATTACTATTCAAAAACAACTTTCCGTCATCTAACAAAGTCTTACTGTTCATCTTCTTTGTCCTTCTCATAATCAAGGTTGTAGGGTTTGTATAAAGTGTACTATATGTAATGTGAACCTGTGTGTTGCGATCCGGAATTTCTTCATACAGTTTGCCTTCAATTATTTTGCAATCAGTAAATGATCGAATTTGATTCACTCTTGTCTTTTTCAATTTTAAACTTCTCTGATTCTTCTCTCACAATTTCTTATAATTGTCATAATTGAGTTAAAAACTCTTGAAAATCTAAGCCCATGGTAGTCTGAATAGCTGTTTTGTCTTTGAAATATCCAAGCAGATGTAGTTTGTAAAATTTCTATTACCAATGGCCTGTTTTCAAAAACTCTCGAGCTAGAGGTGATGCCGACTTCTCTGTGTCACATCAACCGTGCGAGTGGTCGTGAGGAACCATGTGTGGATAGTGACATTTATTTAGGAGCTGTGAAATGGGCTCATCCTAAGGCATTCCAAAAGGGATTCTGTTTTCCTTCCATATTGGCCAAATCATCTCCTAAATGACAGTTTTCCACACGGACGCCAGGTTGAGGTTTCTTGGGAGCTTGTCTAACAAATCGTTATAGAACATGTTCCCAACTCTGTTTGAGCCTGTGTTTTTGTGTCAAGAAGTGTAAGACTTCATATTTTCACTTGTTATGTTTAGCTTTACGATTCAAATGTTCCTTCGAAATTGAACATTTCACCCAGGTACAAACCTCTTTCCGGATGACGAGGGATAGCGGCGGGATGGTTCAAACTCAGGACCTTCAAGACGACAGTTTAGGATCGCATACCTCAAGACCAGGCAAAATTTCTAACGGAATTCTAAAATTATGACAGACTTATAAAAACCAGTGAAGTAACATGGTCGTGAAACCAACATTTTGTGGAGCTCAGGTCTAAACAATGACTCAATTGGTATAAATGTAGCCTGTATTTTAATCTTCAGTTATGCTACTGGTTGACAAAAGTTTATGTCGATAACAATATTTATGTTGTTTGTTATCTTACTTAAAACTTAAGTTATATTTACACATGCTATATACTTTCCCTCCCTAATACGTCAGTAGTTATAGACTATGGTCTTAGCAAGTATACAGTAGGGGATCCAATGTTAGCCATGAACCAACTACCTGTGGTCTTATAAAAGTGGACCATTGTACAATCCCGCAAACTAGAGGGTCATAGAATAAATGTATGGACACCGTTACAGATTTGTTTTAATAAACACAAATCATCACTTCTTCCCTTACATGTCAATCTCCTGAATCAATCTGTAAGATGAAGTTTTTACTAAATCGTAAACAACTACAGCTATATACATATTTCGTCTAATGACCTATAAACATGTGAAGTTAATGTAGTGTAGATCTACAAATATTAATTATTATTTTGTTCATTTTAACTGATAGAAACTGCAGAAGATAGCGTTCCGGAAAATTATTTTGACAAATGAAACATTTAACATTTTCGTGTTTCCAGGATTCCCCTTCTACGCTGCATGCCTAGGACCTCAAATAGATAGCCGGGGTTATCATATAGGGGAGGCGCGGTGGCTGAGCGGTAAAGCACTAGGGTCCGGGGTTCGAATCCTTCGGGCGCCTTTGAGTCCACCCAGCTCTGATGGGTGCCTGACGCTAGTTGGGGAAAAGTAAAGGCGGTTGGTCGTTGTGCTGGCCACATGACGCCCTCGTTAACCGTAGGCCACAGAATCAGATGAACTTTACATCATTTGCCTTATAGAGTACAATGTCTGAAAGGGGAACTATACTTTTTTTTATCATAAAGGAGTCATTTTGTCTCTTTAAAAAATTCGGCACAATGTCAGTAAAAAAGTGACATAACTAGAGCATCAATGTAGTCATTTTTTTTTTAATAAATCTCATACATTACCCGGTATTGTTTTACTGAGCCGCAAAATAATCAACTGTTATAAATTTAGGAGCATCTTAAAGATGAAGTCCTGTTTTTAACTTTTTATCTTTTATGTATATCTGATATTTCTTTTTAATCGAAACTCTCGTATAGATCTAAGAATATATTAGGTATTGTTTTCACTCCAAGGATGTTTGTTTTCATTTGAAAGCTATCTTGGGACTCAAGAGGCCAATCCTTGATACACATCTGCCGTCACAGGTTAGATATTTGTAATCTCCAGGTTAGATATTTGTGATCTCCAGGTTAGATATTTGTGATCTCCAGGTTAGATATTTGTGATCTCCAGGTTAGATATTTGTGATCTCCAGGTTAGATATTTGTAATCTCCAGGTTAGATATTTGTGATCTCCAGGTTAGATATTTGTGATCTCCAGGTTAGATATTTGTAATCTCCAGGTTAGATATTTGTGATCTCCAGGTTAGATATTTGTGATCTCCAGGTTAGATATTTGTAATCTCCAGGTTAGATATTTGTAATCTCAAGGTTAGATATTTGTAATCTCCAGGTTAGATATTTGTGATCTTCATGTTAGATATTTGTGATCTCCAGGTTAGATATTTGTAATCTCCAGGTTAGATATTTGTAATCTCCAGGTTAGATATTTGTGATCTCCAGGTTAGATATTTGTAATCTCCAGGTTAGATATTTGTAATCTCCAGGTTAGATATTTGTGATCTCCAGGTTAGATATTTGTGATCTCCAGGTTAGATATTTGTAATCTCCAGGTTAGATATTTGTGATCTCCAGGTTAGATATTTGTAATCTCCAGGTTAGATATTTGTAATCTCCAGGTTAGATATTTGTGATCTCCAGGTTAGATATTTGTAATCTCCTCCTATGAGGTCCAATAAGGAATCGGCGGCACAGCGCCATCATCCCGATACATTGCATCTTCCCCTTTACCTTATATATTACAGGCATTACTTAAAAAAAGAAGGTAATTACGTCCTACACATATCATGTTAACCTAGCCATGCACGTTAATCAGTGACTTAAACTCTACTATGTTGTTGGTTTTCCGGGTTGATTTTTTTCCCCTACAACTAGGAGAAAAGCGGGAGCCCTTCACCCTAAGTCCTTTCTGAGGGTTCTGTAATGACAGTGATTATCGCGGTCTTAGCTGGGCTGGGTCGTTTCATATACGTAGTGCAAACCCTCTGGTATCCACCCGCAGTCCGCACTGGTCAATGTAAATTTCCATTTATCCGTATACTGTAACCGCCACATTAGACCTACTGGGGAGATTGCTATATCAGCTGCCCATTCTTGATGATCCCCTTTGTGGAACGGAGTGGCGGACTTGGACTGCAGTGTGGGGGCTCTGCTCCATCATCACCCCTGGGAGAGATTAAAATAAGCTCCCGCAGGATAAACCTACAGAGTCTGTGTTTACTACTCGTAATTCGACTATTTAGTTTCCACTAAAAGACGTTTCCACTGTTAGTTGTTTTTCTGCCTTTGGTCTGTTCACCGTCTGCGACACAGGACCCTTGCTTAATGCTTCACTTCCATGTGGTCTATCCAGTGCGTTTTTTTTTCTCCATATTTTTGTTGTCGATTTTAAAGAGCTTCTTGACGCGCTTACAAACACCTTTAACACAACTTATAATAAGGCTTGTCTTCGAGTCCGACGATTCATGAGGAATGCAGCATTTCCCGTGGCTACGCTGCCCCAGCTGTGACCTACACATTTTACCACATTTAACGCAGGCATATCGTCCGCTTGTGGTCGATTTAGATTTTCTTTTCGCCATCTACGTCTGCAGCGGATTTTTTCGGTCGAAGTGTGTATATCGCAGCCTTTGTAACTGAACTCCAACTTTCTCGTTCTGAAGCCGCCTGCAACCAGGTGCTCTCTTCTGTGTTAGTTAAACAAGTTGGCGCCTAAGCTGGTCTTTAAATCGTTTCCGTGGGGCACCTCTGTTACGTAGACCACATTTCAGCTCACCTAAAAAAGACTGCTTTTGGCATACATGCCCTGCCCAGCGTAACTGTCGGATCATAAAAGAAGTCCCGCCATACTGTTTAAACCGGCTTTAAAAAATCTTTGTTTGTAGTGCTGTCTTGCCACCGTATGTCCATGCTGAAGCGCAAGGATCATTGGTAAAAGCGTTCAAGTAGTCTTAGTTGCTTTCTGTCAATTACCCATGTAGAATTGCATCTTGTCTATAGTGTTCTAAGAACATTGAAGAATTTAATATTTGAGTTGGATATTCAGACCCAGCTGTGGTGCACGTATCTTCAAACAAGGGCAGACTTTATCATTCGGCAGCGCTGAAAACCCCTGGATGCAGATAAAGCACACAAAATGTTTGTTTTCTAGCTGAGCAGTAAAAAAAATGGAATGGCGTTTCTGAGTGCAAATCTTAAAAGCTTAACTTTACGTTTACCTTGGACGGAGTACTTTTTTTTTTCTTTTGCGAGGGAAATGTAAGGAAAGATTTATGTGTTCGCTTATTAGAGAAGATCTGTAGATCTAATATTGGCGTATACTTATACTCTGCGGCCCACAATCATTGGTTGGGTTAACTTTTATGGCTATTTCCATCTTTCCATGTATATGTGTATAATGTTTAAACACTTTACTGGTAAATCAGATCAGCCTCAATTTTTACAATAAACCATTAACACCTGCCTTTCCATTTCTACCGCATGTCAAGAGTCTTTAAAATCAAAGGCTGTCAGACTATAGGCCCGTTCACAGATTTTCGATCAAGGGAGGTAAACATTTCAATATTTTTGTGTGTTTCTTTTTTAACTGCCAATCACATTGATCTGCTTTTATTAATCTGTTTCAATAAATAAGCTTTCATGTGGCTGCCTTTTCTTTTTTTTTCCTTTTGATTTTATTTCTTCAACTCAATGCAAGTCAAAGATTTATAAATTACATTCAGTCAAAAGCAGTAGGACCTATTCAGTTTAAGAAAATATATTTATGTCTATTTAAACATGTTGCCAGTCGGACCTGGCCAGATGCAGTACGGTCCATCAACAGGATGATAAATCTAGCAGGTCCTAGACACTAAGGTCAGATCAGTCCATTAGCCTTATGTCAGAGCCAGATATGACCCTCGACCTTTTTTCCTTTATAAATGCATTTAAAAATCGATCACCCAGATACCCCCTTCTTTCTCCCTCTACCCTTTTCCAACTGGTTCAGACAAATGATAGGGTCATAGCGTTTTGAGAAAGCTAAGCAAATAAAAAACAATAAGTAAAAATATGTATCAATTATTGTTAGTCTAGATCCATATATGAGTGTTTTTTCCTTAAAAATTAGTTATTACGCAAAATGCAGGGGCCCTCCAAAGAGATCAAGCCCCCCCCCCCTTCCAGGCCCCTAAACGATGGAAATCCTACCTACGTCCCTGACGCATACATTGGTTTCATAGTACCAACTGTTTAAAGCTACAAAGTAGGCCAACAAATTGAGTACTAACAACACACACTCTCAGCTTCGTAAACATTCACAGAACACATCTCATTATGTTATGGGCTGGGTCGTGTCATATACTTGTCATATAGTTGCTGTTTATATAGGCCCTTAGTAGGCCTGAAAAGAAACACAATAAAAGCATGCAACATTCTTTATCAAAGCCATTAAAATACTTTATTATTTCACCTTTACAGAACCTCAATAAATCTACGTCAATAGACGGCCCAGTAGTGGACAAATTCCATCGGGAGGGAGCTGGAGCGGTGTATCTGAAATTACGAAACGAGTTCGGAGCAGGTGAGTGAACGTTGAAACTTTAATTATAGTTTTGCACCTTTATTTGATAATTCTGTTACTTTGATTACATTCGCGTTTTATAGTTGGATACACAATACAGAAGACAACAAAATTATGTGATGAGGTCTTGCAAGGACGAAGTCTTCCTGATGGAATGTTTTACATCGAATTCATCGGATGTAAACGTTTTTGAATCACAATTGGTAGGGCTGTTCTTTGTTTATTCGTGAGATTGTCAAAAGAGTTGAGCCGAAGGCTCTTGGAACTCTAGGATTGTAAACCTGACAGAACAAGCCGCTCTGTCTTGAGGAGGACCAAGTCAATGTCTGTATAAAATATTGCTATTTCTAATGTGTCTGACACTTCGGGCAGATGGAATAGAATACATGGCCGAGAGCCGAGCACACCGGGAACACCCGCCATCTTCTTATGTTTAACCAAGCTAACCGTATCTTGAGGAACGGCGCTGGATTCTCGAAAGGGACGTGGAAGCTCTCTTTCAAATCACATTGCAATGGGAAAGCTCTCGCATTCCTTTAGACACTTCCACAGGAGTTTTGTTTTTCTATTCATTTAGCCTAATCACTTCATTTAGCTATCGTTTCCACCCGAGTGTCACTTCGAAGCAGAATAGCTTGCCCAGGCTTTGTTTATCAAACACAGTAGAAAGTCAGTTGTGGTCTCAAACTCAGTTTTCCTAAAATCTTTTTTTTTTTTCAGTGATGAGGTTTGGAGTAATCAAAATAAACTATATTCCTTCATATCACTCGGTCATAATCCAGTTGTTGGTGGGGGTTGTGTTCTGCACCATTCTGGAACTTTCAGTGCAAGCATGACCATCATCTATGAAGCTGTCCTGTACGCTACTACTCTTCACATTTCAGAAGACCTTGTTATGTCCTCAGTAGACCTCAGGTCTATTCGACATAATCAGAAGAGCGAACTTTATCACAGTAACTTATATATTGTAAATTATATATTATAATACATTACATTCGATTCTTTCATTTTCCAAATTTATACACATTGAATATAATTTGTTGGTAAAAATTACCATATTGCTACGCTCAATAAGTTATACATGTAGTTTAACAAATATAGCATGTAGCGTTAGTTTCAAAATAGGTAGATGTACATTAGATTACAATTGCAACATTTCGAAATACTCTTAATATTTAAAATTATTTTAGATGTTTCTTCAAAGCAGACGATAATTACGTGCTTTGCTTACCCACGTGATTTAGCCGTGAACGTTTATTGGAGACTTAAACTCTGCTACGTCATTGGTTTACCTGGCTAATTCAGGCAACCAGTTCAATGCTCTACTGGCACTAGGGAAGAAGAGCACTTGTACAAATTTGTCTTTAGTATAATTTTTTTAATATGGCTTTACCTCAGCCGCGTCGGAATTCGTGTAGAAGTGTAAAGCAAATAATAATAATAATCTAAAATGGCGATGTCTTCGGTTCTGAAGATTAAGGACGAAAGCAGAGTTTCACTCGACGACGCCAACCCAAGTGCAACCTGCATGATGGCTGATGCAGGCTAAGACGCTGTGCTCCTGGGGTCTAAGTTTTCTCTACGCCTTCTGCGCATGTCTTATACAAGGGCTTTTCTTTTGGATTCAAATGTGTCATTGCGGCCCTCTCGAGAGCTCTCCAGCTGTCTCTTTCAGAGCAGATAAAAGTTCTTAAATTACTAATTTAAATGTAGCTTTGGCTACCCTTTTTTTTTTTCTTTTTCGACGCGACTTCAACATGTCATAACAATCATTACGTCGTAGATAGAGTACCTGCTGCAATGCTCAAGAGTCCGCTGTTCAAATCTTCAGTCATATTGAAGTGTTTGATCAAGTATCTCTTGTGCAGTTACTATTTCACACGTAGTTTTATTTTTTTATTACAAAACTTGTATCATCTCTGTCTGTCTGTCTGTCTGTCTGTTACAAATTTTGAATACGTTATTCCTCCCACACCAATCCTCTAATCAAGTTGAAACTTTAACGATTATTTATTGTATCTAACATAACATGAATCAATAAAAAGAATCAACCAATTAGCAATTAATTACTCGTTATAAATTTTTTTGTTTGATACCAAAAAAAGAAAATTAATCCTTCAGTATTTCGAGATATGGCTACATATGTGGGGCTATGCCCCCTTTGGATAATTATACATTTTGTTTTTCTTACTCTGCTCTCGGCTCAAGTTGAAATTTATTATAATCTATTGACCTGACAAAACATGATCAATTAAAAAAAAAAGGAACCAATTAATCAATTAACTATTTTTTATGTCGAAAAAAGGAAATAAATTCTACACTATTGAGATATATAGTTTTTCTCCTTGGAAAAGCTTTTAAAATATTTTTACATTTTGCTTGTTTTTAATGCATTCTTTTCCCTGTTACATTTTGTGTGCAGGTCATTCCCAAGAAACCATCAACGGACATGCGCAGTTTATGCAAGGGGTCAAGGAAGTTCAAGGCTACAACGGCAAATATGGCTTCAGGCGGAACACGCCCTTCTTGAGGCAGCAGCCAACGCCATTCGAACCAGCTATTATTTTGCCGACACACTAATTGCACTTTGAATTCGAATTGTTTAATTTATTTGTCTATACCTTCAAATATAACAAAGATAACCGAAGTGGACCATCGACAAATTCTTCCCTTCTATAGATCTAGATCTAGAATTCTAGAGATAAGCCAGTGTAGAGTTTGTTAGTTTTGAATCTGGGAAGCAGAGAAAGTCATTAGTAAAAGGTGAAATTATTATAAAACTTTTAAAGCTGCATCTTACTATAAATCGGATCAAAGTCACATGACACCATTACACTTGATTAACTCTTTGATGCTATAAATATCTACTTAAAACTATTAACTCTATTGAATCTTATATTTCATTTTTCTTTATCACCGCATCAGTATTGTCAATAATCGTAATCGTAGAGTTGTATTATTCATTAATAGATGTACAGACTCATTGCATTCATTGTATTTGTACAACGCACTATTTTTTTCAACTTGTCTACCTAATTAAAATATTTTTTATTCAACATAATTTTCTTTTATTTAATCACAATCAAATCACATTGTATATCATAGTCCAATAGCATGTTTCTCTTTATACCTGGAACTGCCTCTTTACGTAGCTCAAAATATACCTGGAACTGCCTCTTTACGTAGCTCAAAATAGAGCAATGGGACATACTTTAGATATAGTTAAAATATGGGGCATTACATTCTATCCGGCACAGCCTATAATTTTATATCGAGCAATGGCATTTAGATTCTCCAAGCCCAATCTTTGCCTTTTGGTAAAGAAGCTGAGTTTTTATGCTGAGCGCCTTGAGTCAGAGCGGAAACTTTCTCCCAGATACCCTCCCCCCACATGTAGAGCGTACGGATAATGCTTTAAAGACGTTCTACATAAAAGCAAATTAAACAACAACAACAGTATATTGTGACGTTTTTCACTATCCAGGGTCTCTGCAAACTACACCATAGGACACAACCAATTTAAAGAACTTGACAACTCAGGACTCCAAAGTAACGTAGCAGTTTAATAATGTCAAATACATCACAGACAATACTGTACAATTGGCAACAACATAACACTGAACGCACAAAAACCTTGACTCTGCTCCGGACCGACTTCTACACACCATGCTGGTTCTGACTTCGACGCGTTCTGCTCACATTGCGAGGTAATTCGCTCTTATATATAAAAAAAGGGTTTCTATAGGCTTTCTAGAACCGGATGGAACGTCGCTTGACCATTCTGGTTGATCACATGACTACATTCGTACTATTTACAACACAGGTCCTTCCCAACGGGCGTGTACTGTCACGGTTGACCGCTCTTCTAGCGCTGGTCTGTGGCGATTTGCGTAGGATAAAAAAACCCACAGCACTATTCCCATCTGTGTCAAGTTTATACCACTAAATGTATATATACTAGGGGTGTACCGGTAAGTAGCTCCTTCTCCAGCCGAATATCAAAAAGTACTATACTATCTCTATAAAGTGTTTTAATTAATTCTACTTTTTACTAAATACAAAGAGACATTTGAGTCGAGTGAGTGTGCAAGATAGAAATACGAAAGCCAAAAGTAATTTTAAAAGGATACTTTGAAAAATTATAGCGGCTAATCCAGAGTGTTTAAAATGATATGAGTGGCCAATTAGGTAGTAATTCCACCCCCCCCCCCTGTAAATATGCATAAACTGTGAAATTGGAAAGTTGTTAGACTGTTTTCAAAAATATCCGTTCATTTTCCAAATACCCGTCCTATTAAATTTTATAAACACAGAAAGCTAATAAATGGGATTTAAGTATTGAAATAATTCAGAGAAATAAAGCACAAAAGGTCTTTTAGTTAAAACTGATGAAATTTATTTCTTGTACATCAGACTGGCTTACTTAACACATATGCCAGATAAAATATCATACAAACATCAATAATAAAATATGGTTTGTTTCAATACATAAATTAGATTTCAAAGACAGATCAATACAATAAGTTGTCAAGTCAAACAATGCTTTGATCCTCATCCTTTCAATATCAGTCTCGCAAGATCAAAGTAAAATTACTGCATTCATTAAATTGTACAATTAAAAAAAATCATGGTATGTAAAAAATAATAATTATGACTGAGAGACCAAAAAACAAACAAACAAATTCTTGTTCAAAGAGAATTAAAATCTGGCCAAAAATGAAAATGAAGAGGAAAAAAATCACATAATTAAAGATGGATGATACAGGAAATCACAATTATCTTTATGAACATAGAGAAGGCAAATAAAATACAGAGCTGTGTCAGAAGCTAGCATTGTGGTTCAATACAAACAGAGATGTCAGGCCTCAATGTCTCAAGTCTGTCCAATCAAATCTACTACTTCAACTTTTTTCTAGAATCATTGTCACACATACATGTTACTAAGACCAAAAAAAAAAAATAATAATGATAATCCTATACACAAACATTGATGACTTAAATCTAGCAATTTAACATACAAAGTGGAAAAAATCTGGCAAACAGCAGTATTGGTAATAACAAGTGAATAAAGATAGAGCAACAATAGGCATTCAAAACTCTCTTGCATTCATCCCAATATAGATTAATTAGCACACCTGTTTCTTCTCTACAATAAATAATCAGTAAATAGTTTTGTAGCTTGTCAAACACAGAACTAGTAGTTGTATACAAGTATACAATCACTAAATCTCTATCTACCAATTCACACCACACAGTTACGATTAACTCATATTCATATTTTTATTTTACTGCACAAAAATTATACCCAGTTTTAGAACTAAGGTCAAATATGGGATAAGCATTATTAGAATGCTGGGTTTCAGAATTTTTCCCAATCATTGCCAGCTTAAATAAAAAAAAATTCATTCCCACCAGGCACAAATTTACAAGTATGAAACTTCACAGGGCCATTGAGCCAAAAGGTTGAGTTGGGATTTTTTTTCTAACAAGATATTAATTAATTAATGGCAAAAATTAATGACAATATGTTTGATTCCAAAGATTAAGGATTAGTGAAAGGTTTTACTAACTATGCGGCAAGAATATTTTGTCACATCTAATGCATACATAGCCGTTGTCAGCCAGGGGTCTATAACAATTAACTGATACGCCATTATGCCCTCACTGGCATAGAGAAAAGTAGTAGGCAGCTGTTCACTTCTGAAAGAGACAGCTGGAGAGCTCTCTAGAAGGCTGCAGGTCACGCAATTTTGTCTAAAGCCCTTGCAGAAGACAGGGCCAGAAACCAAAGATATACTGTGAAATTTTATAAGAGGGGGAGTAATGGGGCCTACATCAGGACAATGCAGCACCAAAGTCTGTTCATGGTCCCACTAATGATAAGTACAAACTAATGTAAGAATGTAACTGGGTTTTAATAGTGTGCAAAGTTGTAGTGACATGAGTTTTAGTCTCTTCTGAATGATATGTGTCCAATGATTTATAGTTTCAACACTATCAAAAACATATAGTCTGTGGAACAAGTATCAATGACTTTATGATTACAAGGGTCGTCTGATTGAAGTCATTGCATAAAAATGTGTACAAGTATAAACAAGTTTCCCCATTGTAGAAAACGTGAAATAAATGAAGTCCCTGATTATAAAAAAAAAGCATGTGTACACTGCACCTTCCTTGAATATCCAGTCAATTTAAAAACAGACGTGTTTTGCTATTTAAATATTTAAAACTTGTGTTAAAAACACACAAAAAAGAATGGAAAAAAAGTGTCACTAAAAAAAGCGAGAAACAGAGAAAAGGTTAAGAATATAGCCTGATAGATGTTCAAATATTTAGTTAAATTTCAAAAAAAATTTTTATTGCTAATAAATATAAAAACATGCTGGGAACAATTTGAAAGACACAAACAATTATTATGTTAGTATTTAGTGGGCAATATAGTTAGTTACCTGTACTAGGTTTTGGCATACAAAAAAAAATCAAAAAATACATTCTGAGATACAGTTATTAAATTACTTCCATAGACATGAGAAAGTGCAACAGAGCTATTTTGTGTTTTGATCTTGATTAATGAAATTTGAAAACACAAAATTTTCTTTTTCTCTAGTCAGCAGGAACTTTCAGTTCTCAATACTTATTCCCTAAGTTGAATTTAGTCATTCAGGGTGACCAGACTTGTCTTAAAATTTTCTTCAGTTTTCTAAAAACATTTAATTCTATTCGTCTCTTCCATAAAATCCTTAAATAAAATACAGCTCATCTTTTTGTTTAAATGGTTTTAAAAACATTCAATTACAAAATAAATATATAAGCCATATGTCTTGAGCGGTTTATCAACAATGTACTTTGAAAAGTATGTCTATTGCCCTCAACAGATCAAATTTATTTCATTCGTTTACAAAAAAAATATTTTAAAAAATTATGATCATACAATTATTACCAGAAAATAGTCTCTCTCTCTATATATACATATAATTATTTTTCCCTGCGATGCTTACCTGGCTATTCCCTGGTAGTTTGTATTGTCTCAGGCTACAGTTTAAACTCTCATAGATTTACTTTTATTCTATGTAGCCCAGCGACTGGCTGAAAAACTGATCCACCTGTGAAATATTTTACTTTTGAAGGGAGGGGTGGTTACTCCCAACCTAGCTATGCCCATGGTCTAGTCATTTGGCCATTACTATTATTGTAACTTTTAAAAACACCCTGAGGGCCAGTTTGACAGGAGCAAAATTTATTTCAGACACAGTACAGGTGCCACAGACTGACTGAATAGTTGGAACGAATCTTCTAATGTGAGCATATTATATTTGCATTAACACTAACTTATTGGTCACCCCTATAATATTCATGAAAAGACAAAAAAAACAACAACTGTGCCAGCTAAATATTTGTTCATAGCTCTCATACTTTCAAGCTATTGGTTAATATCTTTATAAGAAATCATCCATTGATTGTACATATAATTAACACTCATATCTACAAAGTCTAACATTATATAAATTCCCCTTTTACACTTGTGCACAAATATTGTAGTGTTGAATCTTAAAACCAGGAATGCAAATAATTATGTTAGTAATAAATAACCATAACCATTTATAAACACTTCAATTAATATAGTTGGCGCCACTATTACAAGTACCATACAAGTACTACCACAAAACTTTATAGTAGCAGAACAGAACTTAGACCAAGATCATTCTATTCATCATGAAACAGAACTTTAACAAGTAATATTCTAATCAGCACTAAACAGCCCAACTAAGACCAGTATGATTCTATTCACTACTGAACACAGAGAGAGCTCATTTAGTGTCCTATTGTACTAGAACTGATACAATGCCCAGTAGTTCTATTAAATTGGCTCAATAATCACAAAGATCAGTGAAGCCCAATCTATCTGGCCAGTGATATCAAGCCCATGTTCCACAGAGCGTAAGGACTCTTTGGGGTGTTACTGCTTAATATAGCAAGTTTAAGAAATTTGGGTTGCCCCCCCCCCCATCCCTATTGGATGGGCACCACTGACACATAACAAAATAACAATATTCATCATGATTTATAAAATCTGATTGTTACATTCTTGAACAATGATGATCTAGTGGCCTAAACACCTGTGTTTAAACACGAGCTCAATGTACAGTGGGCTAGGTCGTGTAGAGTAACAAAGTTAGGAAGCAATCAGACACAGGAAATACAGCATTCAAAGTTGGTCAGATAAACAAAAAAAGAACTGTCGCCACTAGAAAAAAAAAAAAGCAACCAGCAGACCAGAGCACCATTTCAATTAAACAGTGTAAAAATAAATGTATGTACATTACTTCCAAATCTTATGCCTGACATTCGTAAGAGAAGTTTTAAAATGTACTTAAATCCTTATATGGGGAGTATGAGTAATTTTACATTAAAAAAACAACTACAATTTAATTTTAGGAAATGCTTTTTTTTCTTTACATTGTGTAAAGGATTGCAAAAGGAAATCAACTTAGTTTCAATATCTTAATATTTTCATTCATACAGAAAGTGCTGTTAATAATTAGAAAGGCAATAAATAAATATATATTTTTGTCTATTTAGAAAATGAGAAACCAAAGTGATCTTTTTATGTTAAATTAAACTTTTTTTTATAAACTGTGATTCAATGTTATTTTTTTTTTACATTTTATTTGTACTTGTGTTTCTTAAACAGTGTCTTTTTATTTGTACTTGTGTCTGTTTCTTAAACAGTGTCTTTGTACAAAGTATTGCACAATAATAAAATTTTGATTTAAAGTCACAAAAAAACAATGTATCTCTAGTGGCTCTGGAGGCCCAGTTGCAGAGTGGTGAAGGGCTTGGTTTCCAAACCTCTGACACAGAAACAGATGACCTTTACATCATCTGCCCTATATAACACAAAATCTGAAATGGGACTTTATTTATTTATGGCTATAAAAAAAGATTTCCAAAGCGTTGTTCTCTTAACAGAACCAATTTAAACTTGCTTCTGATGCTTCCATGATTAATTTGTTATAGGTAACAGCTGATTTTAGTTAATTATATAGTAATGGGGATAACCCTACCAACTTTGGCTAGTTCTAGGCAACAGTACTTCTAGATCTAACGAGTCTTTTGAAACTAAGATATAGATAACAGATACTATATAACTTCTATTTCTTAAATAAAATTCTGTATTGCAGCGGGCTGAAAAAAGTTTTTTTTTTAAACTTTGATGGAGAACAGAAAATGATGAGATTTTTATGTTTAAAATTCTGATGTGATCAAGCTGGTTGCACGAGTCAAGTCAGGTACCATTATTTAAAGTTTAAAAAAGTAAAAATGGTTCAATTCAAATAGATAACATTTCACTTTTAAAGCTTAGACCAATATCATGTACATCACTTGGGAACTGAAAACATCTTACATGTACTGGCACTCTTTCAACGTAGACTATTATGTTCTGTAGCGATCCAATGCAGTCGCATCTTTGTTTCCAACTTTGAAACTTAACTACATACATTCCTGAGTTGAACTTTCTAGTTTAATAATCAGGGACAAAATGTTGCAGTTTGCAGCCAAATTGAAAAAAAAAAATTGCCAGAATTTTTCCCAATTTGATAATAGACCATTCAGTAGTTTATCATAACAAACCACATCGTTCTTAGCTTGTCAAAATAAATTTCAACCAGTTCAGCTTTCTACATCTATTATTAAAGTCATTCCAATGAATCCAGTCGATACCAGAAAAAACAATGCCCCTAATAACTATTCTACACATGCAACTAACGGTCATTGAATTATCCAAGTCAACATATGGACCACAGTTTGGAACAACAGAATCTCAAATAGGAGATAAGGACTCACATTCATGCATATATAGTTAAATGTCTCTCTAAATAGGGCTCTACATCACATGGAAAAGTGCTCGATGAAATAAATCCTTCTACGGCTTGAGGAGGCCAACGAGCATTCAATGTGACACATGACACTTGGTCACTCGGATTTTAAAAAGTGTTAGAAAAAGTCTTATGTATTACATTTATGACAAGATGCGATAGCAATTTTGAAATGCTTGGCCCTACAATGATCAACACCATTTTTCAAAACAACAATAAAAAAAATCTGTGTACAGAAGATATGAAAGCTCAGTTTAAAATGTAGTAACAGCATCAACTTATCAACTAACACACTATGTAGAGTACTGGGAAGTACACTTAAGATAGTGAATAGAATCAAGGTTAAAACGAGGCTATTACCACATGAACATGTTAAACCACGTAACATTGGGTCCTTTTAGTAACACATTCTGTTAGTACTAATAGGTGTAATGCTATAATTGATATAATGTTTTATTGTAATATAATGTTTTTTTATGGGTTTTCATTAAGGTTTAGTTTTTAAATAAAATTAAATCTTTTCCAAGGAAAAATGTATGCCCATCTTCCTATGACCTTTCCGGAATAGTGTGGGGGTGGGGGCCTTTGAAACCAGTAAAAAAATAAATATTTTAATAATAAATAAAAGAATATTAAGCTCAATTGATGTGGCTAGCTCCCTATTGATCATTAGACTTAAAAAAAAAAAAAAAAAAATATTTTCTTCTATTTGGATCATAAAAAATAAAGTAGTGAAATGTATAATTGGAACAATGTCCCTGTCATTCACAGAATACAACAAAATTTACTTCAAAAAAATGTACTTTGGTCTTCTCTGTGTTCTGTTAACCAAAAACATTTACTCTCTAGTTAAAAAAAAAAAGTATAGTTTACAAAATATTTTTGGACAGATTCTTTACAAGTTACATTTTATATCACATTTTTTGTATGTGTTCATCGCCACACCAGATTTTATGGGACAACATACGACCAAAACATCACTGAGATAAGTGAAAGTTATTGCACATTGGATTGGAGGCTAATTTTATACAGAAAGCTGAGTACATGAATACAACATTAAATATTGGTTAATTAACGTATCGAAACAATATTTACTTGAAAAAAAAAAACACAACATTTTAAGATACAAAATTTAAATCATGAAAAAAAAAAAAAAGATCTCTCTTTCAAAATGATTTGGAATAATTTTGAAAAAACAATATATACATTGTTCCAGAACATAAAGCTTAAATTTCCCCTTTTAGACTTTGCAACTTATAGGGTAGGTGATGTAGAGCTCATTATTTCTGTGGCCCATTGTTAACAAGGGTGTCATGTGGCCAGCACAATGACATACCGCCTTTACTTTTCCCCAACAAATGTCAGATACCCATAAGAGTTAGGTGGACCCAGAGGAGCCCTAAGATCCTCAAAAAAAAATCTTAGTCTTCACCAGGATTTTAACTCCTGATTCGGAAGCCAAGCACGTCACTACTCAGCCACTGCGCCTCCTATTCCAAAACCTAACTACAGTTTTATTTAGATTCCTGTTTTAAATAATAATAAAAAAAGAACAATGTTGATCACAGATGTTTTGTTTAGTTTTGTTCAACATGTTTCTATGTTTCTCCAGAATTAAAGATTTTTCCATCCTAGTCCGAATCCCACAGGACATTGACGGTGGGCAGTGTTAAAGCCTGGGACCATCGAGATGACAGTCAAGAGCACATACCACACAACCAGGCTGCCATGTTTACGGTGTGGATTACAGGGCACTTGTTTTAAAATAGAGAATAATGACAAGAACTTGTCTGGATTCAGCCAATAGTGGTGGGAGTCAGTTAATCAGGAAAATAGTAGTAACAAATAAAGCATTTAACCAAATCACATTTTTTCTTTTACTAGCACTGCAGTACTCCATGGATTCTCACTATGGAACAATGACAAGATACCCCCTTGTGGCGAAGCAATGAATTTGCCATCGTTAGGGGGCCTTGACCTTTTTAGAAGCCTCTGCATTTCGACATTCGGCATCATGACAAGAGATAATGGCATAATATTTAATGTAAAAAAAAATTTAAATTGGAACACTCATTTGGGGCCTCCCTCAATTTCAAATTCACCCCCTCCCCAATAGCTACACCACTGCCCCCCCCCCCATCAGATATCAAAAGGAGTGGAGTAAAGAATAAATAGACTGCAACAATGACAGCAACCAAAAATCTTCATCTCCTAATAACTGAGACAAACCGAAATAATAATTTGACTTTGTTCAATAATTATTGTTTAGAAAAAATTCCACAATTTCAAATGCCAAAATAATTTTTTTTCAAAGTCATAAAACAAAAGTGGTGGCGCAAAGTGTAGAAGGAAGTAATACCATAGAACTGAAACACAATATTACATAGCAGGTGTAAGAGAAAAAAATATTTACATTATAACAAGGTAATCTTTTGTATGAAAAATTTCTTTTTTCATGGTCCATTACTCATGTTTGTTAGGGCACCTCTCCTTTTCTCTTGCCGAAGGCCACCTCAGTTTTTTTTACATCTAATCAGTTAGTCTTAAAACAGATGACATCTCTTACATGACTGCCGCAAACTTTGCTGCTTCAGAAGCGGCTTGTTTAGTCGCAGGCAGATCCTGCCGTGAATCAAAAAAAAAACAACACCAGTAATTTATCTGGGCGAATCCATTGTTTTTCGAGACAGGAGGAGCCATATATATAAATGTCCTTAACTTTTAAGTGATTGATGTTCAAACATTCAATTCAGACATGTCATAGAAGATCTATAATATTCAATATAATCTCAAACATATTTTCTATTTCACACGAAAAAACTACATTTAGCATACGAATGTACATATTAGAAATGAGTCATCACAATTTACCCAATCTAATGAAACAGAATGGGTCAGAGGTGGGATGAATATTTCAACAAAAAAAAAGGTAAAGTAAAGTGGACTTCAGTACACAGAAATAACTAATGAGGAAAAAAAATTTACAACATTAACAACTTAGAAAAGGCAGTTAGCATTCCAGTGACAAATGCTCAGACAAATATGGTTTTAACACACTATGAACATTCTTAGATTGGCTCTGGATTTTGTAAGGATTATACAATTTGTCCAACAAAATAGCTGTGATGCAGTGACAATGAATAGAAAAACTGAGAAAGCACAAAGAAATAATACATATAGGCAGTGTGCATGGTTAGGTATTTTTAGATCAGAATAAGAGATGGGTTTTGTTTTTTTTAACAAACTTTGAAATCACTGTTTCAACAAATTGAAGCTGAAACCTTGAATTGAAATAAGATTCTTACCACTTTGAAATTAAGTAGATAACAATTTTAAAATGTACTGATGAGAGCTGATGGGTAGGATGTAGTGTGATTGTGATAGAATTATAATGTGAAATGTAATAGAATTACAATGTGAAATGTAATAGAATTACAATGTGAAATGTGATAGAATTACAAACACTTTGAGATGTAATAAAATTACAAACAATGTGAATGTGATAAAATTACATACACTCTTAGATCAACAAAGGGACTATTAGTGTCAAGTAAATGAATTAATTATCTGTCGCAGGGGTACAAGGCCAAGCACATTGAGGTCAGCAGAATGGATATAGAATCAATAATGATGTGAATCACTCATACAAGTCTGTTCCCTTGTAGTTGTCAAAAAAAAAACAGAAAAAATAAATCCTTTTAGTGAATCCATTCAGAAAGTTGACAGGTCAAAGGTGATGTGGATCACTTAGTAAGTCACATCCAAGATTGTTTCCTATTGAAATGAATTATAGTGTCTCTGCAATGCGAATCACTCAACTGTATTTTTGTTTCTGTTAACATCAACTTCAGAATAGGCAGCAAACTTTCCTGCAATTATTAGTTCAAATATTCTGTTAATAAAATTATTTGACATAAGTAATCAAAAAAAGTAAATGTTACAGTATTTTAATTACTTTCAATAGTACTCATTCACATTTTACATTTTTTTTTTAAATTATTGCTGCATTTAGTTTCTCCTGCTACAACAGGGGGTTATCAGCTTGAGAAAGTGGACCTGTCACATCTTTCAAGAACAAAAAATGTGTTTAAGTTTAAGGTAAAACCAAGAGATTTAGAAAACATGCGACCCACATGCTGATTATTTAATACACACAAAAAAAATGCTTAGAAAAAAAAAATACACTACTCCTTTTTTTGAGTGCTATAGACTCTTTCTGTACTTCATGTATAAATATTTATTTTAGAGATTAGAGAGAGGAATAGTACAACCTGATGACCTACTATGCCAACTAATGACATAAAACGCAAACTAAGACTCTATGGCCAAATCTCAAGATCCTCAGGGCTCACAAAAACCTTCCTTCAGGGAACAGTATCAGACAAAGAAGAAGAAGAGGCAGAAAGAGAAAGCTAAGGGAAGACAAGATAAAAGAAAGGATGGGTCTGCCATTGAAAGAGATTTTATCCATTTTATCCAAAGCAAAAGACAGAGAAGAATGGAGAAAGAAGGTCAACAGATCTTGTGTGGTGCCCCAAATGGTCTAACAGACTAAGACATAGGCGAATGAAATTAAAATGTATGTATACACACATATAAATATATATATATGTTTCCTATATCTAATCAAAATAAAAACCAGTTTTAAAAAACACAAAAACATTTTGTTGTACAAAATTGGAGTGGCTAATTATTACCTGAACTCATTAGTTCATCAGCTGATAGACGAGTCAGAGGATAGCACAGCACTTACAGTACCTCTGTCTGCCACCTCCAACTGAAGGGGGAGGAGTCACTGGTGCAAAATAGGCATGCACCAAAATATCTTGGAGATGATTCTGCAACAGATTTGTAAAAAAATATTTCTTTTATGTATTCACTGTATCTTAAAATATTTGTATACTATCAGCCTCAATATTAGTTTCTAAAAATGACATTCAAAGATTAAAAACACTGTCAAGTCTTAACAAAATAGACTTAATGTGATCTCTCTGACTTGTACTATAAGGAGAGCAGGTGGTTGTCATCAGCATTGTCTGGCTACCTGTACCGGAAGCTCAAAATTGGTACCGGTGAAATCTGCCCATGTGGAATATCAACAGAAAATGCTGACCACGTCCTCCAAAACTGCTCTCTTTACCAAGAGGCCCGTAGAATAAGAAACTGGCCCCAAAACACCCCAATAGAAAGAAAACTGTATGGAAACCTAACCCTAACCCTAACCCTGATTTGGAAACCACTGCGCAGTTCATCTCATATAGATCTATTGGTCTAGTCATCTGAACACTCCAACATAACAATGAGAATGAAGAAGAAAGAAGAAGAAGAGTTTGGCTACCTACCTATGAAAAATCAAACTTTCTAATACACAAAACAGATTTCACACATTTATTATGGAGTGGCTGAGTGGTAAAGTGCTTGACTTCAGAACAGAGAAGTCCTTGGTTCGAATCCTGATGAAGACTGGGATTTTTTATTTTGGGACTTTTAGGGGGCCTCTGAGTCCACCTAGCTTATATGGGTACCTGAGATAAGTTAGGGAAATGTAAAGGTGGATGGATGTTGTGGCTAGCCACATAACAACCTCGTTAACCGTGGGCCACAGAAGCATCTGCCATATATATTGCAAGGTCTTAAAGGGGAACTTTATTTTACTTAACTATACTCCTGGAAATTGATTATTACAAAATAGAAATTTTGTTACAATTTTGACAAATCAGCCTCGTTAACAAATGATTAACTCATATAAATAGTTTAAAAATAGTGAAAGCAGCAAAAAAATGATCTTCTCTTACCCTCAGCCTGCGAATGCCTGCTCTGGTGATAAGTTGGCAGTCATAGATTTCTATACGTTGGAGTGCTCGGCAACCTTGCAAATGCTCCAAGGCAGCATCCGTTATCAAGGGGCAGTTATCAAGCTCAAGAATGCGCAGATTCTCAGCTGCACAAATACTAGAGCCAATCTGGCGAATCCCTTCATCGGTAATAAGCTCACAATGAGAAAGTGACTGTAAGTAGGCAATAGTTTAAAATCATTTTTTTTAAGACATGTTAAATGTAATCTAATTACTATTTGAACAAAGAAAATGTAAATTAGTAAAAAAACAAGCTCCTATATGTTGTGAGAAAAATATTTCATTCCCAGAGACCATACACACTAAAACCCAGCCTCTTTCATTAAATTTAACTATTTCACTGTCTATACATGACAATGGTACAGTGGAGGGAGCACGAAGAAAAGGTCGTCCAAAGAAACGCTGGCTGGACAGCGTAAAGGAGTGGACCAGCCTCTCTCTTGATGTCCTGCTAGAACAAATGCTGACTTGGAAAAGCGGATGGTTTGTTTAATCGAACTGTCACCGCATCCCTATTATGAGAGTCAAGGCACAGATGAGATGAGAGAGAAAGAGAAAGTCACTACATCAAAAAGTGAAAAAAAAAGAAAATAATTATGTCCTCCAAAAGCTGTATTTATGGTTGTGTCTAAATCAACAGATGTAAAATTGGGAACACAGTAATAGAATAATTAAAGTAAATAAATTAAGGGAGTACATTAATATATATAGGTATAAAGTAATGCAAAAAAAGCATTTTAAAAAACTATTTAGAAAAAGTGTTTTACCAAGGCATTGAGTTGGTGACAATGGCTAGCTATATGACCTAACGTGGCATCTGTGATCTATAAACAGTAAGAAACAACAAGTCATTGTGTTAATCAAATTGAGAGAACAAAATGTTCAAGTCTGTTTCTATGCAATAAGAGAAAAAATAAAACCTTTCTAAATTAAAACAAGGAAGTCAGAAACTGACCTGAATACAATCTTCTAAATCCATTTTCTCAAGTTTATGACAATTCTGAAAACAAAATATTAAATTATGGTTAGGAAAAATAACATTAAGAAAGTTTATTTTAAGGTTGACCAAAAAAAAAAAACTGCACTCCCTTTGATTGGGCTATATGACAAATTGACTTAAATTCATTTAGGTTTTCTTGATATTGTTATAAACCTGGTGGTGGCACAGATGGGGGTAGTGGTGTGTGTGTAGTCAGCCAACGCAAATCGCCCCAGGCCAGCGCTAGACGAGCGGTCAACGGTGACGAGTTACGACTGTCAGCCGAGACGAGTGTCAACACGGCGGTTCAGGAAGGATCGGCGGCGGTCCGGGAAGGATCGACGTCGTGAACAGAGCTAAGGAGCGTCACGAGAGTTGTAGTCATCTGACCACCTAGAAACGTCGAGCGGCGTTCTGTCCGGTTCGAGAAGGCCAGTAGGGACCCTATATAAGAGCGGAGGCGACGCAGTCAAGACGGTTGAGAAAAGGGGCTCAATACAGCAAGGTTCACGACAGAAGGTTCAGAAAGGAGGTTTACGACAGAAGGTCCACTACAGTCCGGTCGACTACAGCACAGTTCAGCGGTGTGGTTCTGTACGGAGCATTACGACGGTTCAGCGCGGAGTACTGTCAAGTACAGTTGAGACGGCTGGCGTCTTGATCTTGGTCTGCGATCGAGTCCGACACAACGAGCCTAGTGTGTGAAGTCAGTCCTGAACTGTTGAACCCAGTGCAAGCCCGGAACGAGAGGGAGAGGCCAGTGCAAGAGTCGATACGGCGGAACGGCTATTAACAAGAGAGATATTTGTACAGTGTACGTGTTGCCAATTGTACAGTATTGGCTGTTACTTATTCAACTATTAAAGTGTTACGTTACTTTGGAGCCCTGAGTTGTCAAGTTCTTTAAGTTGGTGGTGTATGGTGCAGTTTGCAGAGAGCCTGGATAGTGAGATTCGTAACAATATATTCATAAGATGATTATTACTTAATGAATTCCCCTTGGAAAAAAGCATGCAATTGTATGTATGTATATCAAATGTTAGTGCATGAGAGATAGAAACCATTCCCTACCATTGTCAAATGTTAGTGCCTTAAGACACTAACTATCAAAATTAAATATCAATATCACACTACAGTGGATCCCTGGACACATTGGCATCATGGGAAATGAAAAGGCAGATAAGCTATCAAAGGCAGGTTCATCTATGGAACAACCAGATGGACCTGTAAGCTACCTCACCCTAAGGTCAATGTTAGTCAACAACCACAAAGAGGAGTGGCTCAACCAATGGGCAACAGGAAACACAGGCAGAGCCATGTACAAAGAAATGACCATGCCTAACAAACTGGACAGTATTAACTTCCTCCCCCGCAAAGAACAATCTACAATTTTCCAACTAAGAACAGGACACACACCTCTATTAAATTACCATCTGAACAAAATAAACTCCACACAACTCCCCCTTTGCAGACACTGCACCCACCCTTATGAAACCTAAAACCATATCCTCTTTGAATGCCCCTTCCTAATCCACCTTAGGCAGACCCTACTTCCACTACAGCCCAATATAACCAACACCCTGTACGGCAGTGCTGAACAACTGAACAAAACAGCACACTTTTTTTCCTTGGCACAGTCTGCAAAAGAGCTCACAGCTCAGCAGCAATAAAGCTGGCTAGAAGAAGAAGAAGACACTACCTAGAGAGCCAGAAGTTATAGCTTACCCTTGTCAGTTCCTGGAATCCACTATCTGTGAGTAAAGTACAGCCTGAAACTTCTAAGGTTCTAAAAAGGACAAAATAAAAAATATTTTAAATAATCTTGATAAAACAATAACAAAATATAAGTAAATAAAGTTCCCCTCTCAGACCTTATGATCTATGGGGCTGATGATATAAAGGTCATCTGTTTCTGTGGCCTATGGTTAACGATGGTGTCATGTGACCAGCACAATGAACAACCGCCTTTACTTTTCCCCAACTCATGTCAGGTACCCATTAGAGCTGGGTGGACTCAGAGGCGGCTGAAGATCCCGATATAAAAATCTCAGTCTTTGCCAGGATTCCTACCCGGGACCCCCAGTTCGGCAGCCAAGCACTTTACTGCTTAGCCAACATGCCTCCATAGAGTATATACAAAATATAATCAACTGTCAAATCTGAAATCTAAATTAATTGCAGTTTCTTAAAATGATCTTCAGCAATAGTTTCCTGCTCATTAGTAATTAGCCAAGAAAGCATTTAATTAATGTGATGCTTAATACTGGGCGTAAATAATACCTTAGCTCTAAACAACCTTTTCCTAGAGCCACTAAACTGGCGTCTGTAAGGCGATTACACATAGAAGCACAAAGAAGAGTTAGTCCTGGACACTTCTGACCAAGTTTAATGATTGCTTCATCTGTGATACTCTGACAGACAAAAAAAAATGGGTCAAAACACATATTTATAAAAACATTTCAACAAAATATATTCAACACTCAACCTATGTTTCATTCTGAGATTATAAACAATATTTTCTTCTTTTTTTTTTTTTTAGTTTATTCACATTTTATGTAAAAGTAAACACACTTTTAAAAAATACATTGTTTTACTTAGACCAGTCTGTAATGTCACCAGTTTAGAATGAATTCCTTAAAATGCACATTAAGATTAAACAACTTTGTCAAAAAAAATGTAGGTTCTGTCTTTCTCTAGCACATAACCAAGAATAAAAATACGAAAACCATATTTTGAAATGATAAATTCTACTACTACATTTATTTGTCAAATGTACCAGACAGCAAAGTTGAAAACAATTACAATTACAAACAATGCATGACACTTTGCCAACTTGTTCATTCTGACTGAACGAATGGCAATGTCTACACATCCAAAGATTAAGGATGTGAGTGCAGAGTTTCCCATGGCCACACAAACACAGTTGTGACCTGTATAGTTTCCCACAGCCTTCAATACACAAAGAGTCTTGTCTTCAGTTTCACCAGTCCTTTCCTACCCAAACTTTAATACAAGCCACCAGCACACACTTCCCAGTCTGACTAATGCAATGATAAATAGCATCAGAATGACTTGACTCAAGAGATGTTTTTCAATTGAGAGTTTTGATGTATTAAATTCAGAATGTAAAGGTGATTTGTTCATGCTTGATTAACTTCAGGGCAGTGTAGGATGAGATTATTAGTTGATAACTTTCAGTGACTTTGCAACGTAGAGGGCAGATTATTTCACTTCTTAGTATCACAATTATTAACCTATTTATGAATAAATCTCAATTGCTTGTATAATACAGCTATTTACAATATGACTAAAACCCACACACAATCTGGCAATAAAGAAAAATATGAGTTTATAGCCTGAATATAAATGCCAATGATCATCCTACCTGGCAGTGTTGTATGTTAAGTTTCATCAAGTTCTCAACACATGTGGCTAACATCTCAATACCATCGTTGCCAATCTGAAATAATTGTTGGTAGGGTATTAATTAAACACAGTATTGCAGTGCCTTTATGGGCGTAGAGAAAGTACATCTACAGACTTCTTTGAATATACATTATAATTTTTACAATACCTCTTTTTAAGTCACACATTTGGAATGGGTGGGTGGGCAGAACTTTCTGAGTGTGTGGAAACAGTTTTGAAAAACGGTTCTAATGATTTTCCTAGAAATTTGACAGTTGATGTACATAATTGGGAAAAAGAGTTACTAGCTTGTTGGTCCCAATTAGGAACACTCTAGTTTGACTGTTATAATTTTTTAAAGGCTTAAGAAACATGGTAGTGTACTAGAAAATCTTTAATCTTTATCATGAACTGACTATACAGGCACTATTCATTTAAGAGTTAAATAATTTAGTGTTCAGGAACATTTTGTGCACCGTCTTCTAAGTCTAGATCTAAAGGCCTATCATTAGAATATTATTAAGTCTAGTAGAGCTATCTATACATACTATGGCTGGGTAAAAAATATTCCTTTTTTTTTTAAAATCTAACATTCATTAGTTATTAAGAATAAAATAATTGATATACAAGTTGTATAAAAGAGGTATTGTCTTTATTTTAAAAAAAGTATTTTTTGTTGTTTTTTTGTTCTACTATCATAGCCTTGCTAGCATAAGGTTAAATTATTAAATGTACATCTAATTATTGTAGTCAAAAAACATGTCATAAAAAGCATTTGAA
The DNA here is from genome assembly GCF_947242115.1 of Biomphalaria glabrata. Taxonomy (NCBI): domain Eukaryota; kingdom Metazoa; phylum Mollusca; class Gastropoda; family Planorbidae; genus Biomphalaria; species Biomphalaria glabrata. The sequence continues at coordinate 5,962,769 of NC_074721.1, read as the reverse complement.
GATTCAGAGCTTTGGTGTAAAGGAGTCTTTGGCATAACCTTCTATGTAACACCAAAAACTGTATCAGCCTAATAAGCATGATTGATTGTTTGATTTGAGGCACATCGGCACAATTTAGGCCATGTCGTGCCTGCAGTCCCTTAAGGACTACTCTCTCTCTAAACAACAGGGCCAGATTCTATACAGTCATATCATTACAATCAAGGTCTATTCACAGTTAAAATAGTCAAGGTAGTAAAAATTTTAATATTTGGTAAAAATCTAATGTAAATAGTGCATGTTCACAAATTCATAAATCAGATCTTCGTAGATAGCGCCACTTCCCGGATAAAGCCCAGTACCTTCCCAGGGTCGACATTATCAAATAGTGTATTTAAATTAGTGACTCTAAAATATTTCGCCCTGACATCCTGGTATCTGGGGCAATCAACGAGGATATGTTCCACGGTGAGGCGAGAGTCACAGTACTCACAAAGTGGGGGCTCCTCTTTCTTCAGTACAAAAGAGTGCATGATGTAGGTGTGGCCAATCCTAAGTCTGGACATGGTCGTGCTACCACGCCTTGTCAGACCCTTAGATGTGGGCCGCCACCTGACATCCGCCACAATCTGCCTGAGTTTACTGTGAGTCTCAGCCTCCCATCGGTTCTGCCACTCTTGATAGGTGGCAGAGGCAATACTTTGTCTCAGGTCCGAGTAGGGAATTTGGGTTCCTGACACCGCATGATTTAGGGCTCTCTTTGCTTCTCTGTCTGCGGCTTCGTTTCCCTCAATGCCAACATGGGAGGGGACCCAGATGAAGGTGACATCCCTACGGTCGGCTGTTATTTGGTCCAACAGCTTCAGGCTCTTATGTACCAATGGGATGTCAGTCTTCATCCGCCCCAAAGCTTGCAATGCAGATTTGGAGTCGGAGCAGATTATAAATTTCCTCCTTTCTGATGCTTTTACGGCCATAAGTGCAAGCAATATTGCGTGCAATTCGGCCGTAAAGATGGAGCAGCCATCGGGGAGTCTACGGGAGATTGTTTTGTTCCGAAAGGAGCAGGCACACGCGACCTTTCCCTCCATTTTGGATCCGTCTGTGTAGATGGTGCCACAATCTCTGTAGCTCTCCTGCAGTTCCCTAAAGTGGACTTGTGTATGCTTGGGTCTGTATTTTCTTTTTTGAAATTGAGGAGGGATAAATTTAATTTGGGTTTATTCATTAGCCAAGGAGGGTTCTGAGGGGTTTCTATTTTAGAGATTTGGTCAATGGGTGGAGTTAAATTTTGGATGGGTTCTCTCATTCGAAGGCCCAACGGCTGTATGACGTTAGGCCTTCGATTGTATAATTCTACCTCTGTGGGGTTAAATATGGAGTCAAAAGCAGGGTTCGTGGGGTTGGATTTTAGCTTGACTATATACTGCATTGCAAGCTTTTTCATTCTTATATCCATGGGGAGTTCTCCAGCCTCCACATGGAGACTTGGGATTGGTGATGTAAGAAACGCGCCGAGACAGAGACGCAGGGCAGCATTTTGTATTGGTTCCAGTATTTTTAGGTACGACTTCCTTGCTGCTCCATATATTATGGATCCGTAGTCTAGCTTGGATCGAATTAGACTCAGATAGAGCAGCAGCAAGGTATCTCTGTCAGCTCCCCAGTCCGTATGGCTGAGTACTCTTAGTATGTTTAATGACTTTTGGCATTTCTTCTTAAGTTCCTTAATGTGGGGGAGAAAATTAAATTTGGAATCTAAGGTGAGGCCTAAAAATTTTGTAGTTTTCACGACAGGGATCTTCTTTTTGTGTATAAATAGTTTAGGGTCTAGGTGGAGTCCACTTAGATTACAAAAATGCATACTAACTGTTTTGGAGTCTGAGAATTTGAAACCATTATAGTTTGCCCAACCCTGAATTTTGTTTAAACATAACTGCAATTTTCTTTCAAAGGTGTTCATGTTTTTCCCATAAGTGAGAATGACAAAGTCATCAACATACAAAGAGCACTCTATGCCAGGGGACAGCGCATTTATGATGCTATTTATTTTAATGTTGAACAGGGTGACTGACAGAATGCTGCCCTGGGGTACACCCATTTCCTGGTCATGAGTGTCAGAAGCGGAGTTGCCCACTCGAACCTGAAATTTTCGATCTTTCAGGAATTCCTCCACAAAAAGGGGGAGGTGTCCCTTAAGCCCCATAAGCGCCAGGTCACGTAGAATGCCATGTTTCCAGGTTGTGTCATAGGCCTTTTCTATATCGAAGAATACAGCTACTAGATGTTCTCTTCTGAGTAATGCATTTCTAATATAAGCTTCCAGCCTTACCAGTTGGTCAGTTGTTGTCCGCCCTTGCCGGAATCCGCACTGGTAGTTTGAGATCACTTTATTCCTTTCCAGGTACCAGACCAGCCTACTGTTAATCATTCTTTCCATGGTTTTGCAGATGCAGCTTGTTAGTGCTATTGGTCGATAGTTAGCTGGGTCAGAGCCGTCACTTCCCGGTTTAGGTATCGGTATAACTGTGGCTTTCCTCCAGCTGTTTGGGAAAGCGCCTGTTTGCCACACACAGTTATAGACCCCTAGCAGGACTGCCAATGAGGGTTCGGGAAGGTGCTTGAGGAACTGGTAATGGATTTCTTCTTCTCCAGGCGCTGTGTCATGTGACTTGTCCAGCGATTCCCTCAGTTCCTCAAGCGAGAACGGTTTGTTGTAGTCTTCATTGTTCTCTGACTCAATGGGGTGTCTTTCCTCCCTGGTTTTGACTTTTTGGAACTCTGGCGTGTAGTGTGCAGTGGATGATTTTTCTGCTATTGAGGATGCAAGGCAGTCAGCTATTTCTCTGGGGGACGTGACAGTTCGTCTTTGGTTTTTCAAATGCCCTATTGCATTTGATTCTTTCCCTTTGATTCGCCTTACTGCCTTCCAAACCGCTCTAGCAGAAGTTTTGGCATCCAGACTGCCGACAAAACTTCTCCAGGAATTCCTTTTGGCTGACCGTATGGTTTGTCTAGCCTTTGCTCTAGCTATCCTGAATAGCTTTAGGTTTTCCTGGGAAGGATTCTTTATAAATGCAGCCAGTCGTTTTTTCCTATCGCCAATAGGACTTTTGCAAGCTGTATCAAACCATGGTTTGCTAGGCCGTTTTGGATTTGCAGAGGTTAGGGGTACAACTTTCCTGGCTATACTTAGTAGCTTGCTAGCAAAGGTATCAGCTGGGTTCTGTTCATCGAGGATATTTTCTGTGATATCCTCGGAGCATCTTTTTTGGAATTGTTCCCAATTGGCCTTATTCAGTTTCCACCGCTGAGGTCGTCCTAATGAAGGGAGATTGTTAGTAATGATGATTGGGAAGTGATCACTTCCCCGTAGATCATTGCTAACTGACCATTTAAAGTCGTCCAGAAGTCCGGGGACGCATACGGTGAGGTCAATGCATGTGAGTGATCCAGTTCCTGGGTGCAAGTAGGTCAGTCCTAATAAGCATTGACCATATTTAATATCCTGTTCTAGATCAACAGCATACAATTAAACATAAGTGCGCACATAGCCACATTATTCCTAATGACAATTACAGATTTGTTTAGTCTTTGTTGTGTAATATTTGTTAATATTTCCTTTTAATTCTTTCTCTCCATAATTATTTTTCCCAGTTTTGACGGAATTCTTCATTTTTCTCATTACTTTTTCACTTCCCTGTTATGATTAAGCTTCAATAGCTTTGTCTTTCGTTATCAGAAAATGTTTCATTTGGTATAAATTTAAAGGGAAATTCATGCTATTTTTATATAACACAAAATAACATTTATAAAATTAAACATTAATTTTATATAACGAGGTCAACTCAGTTAGGGGAGAAAGAGTTAATGGTCTTTGACTAATTCTCTTTGTGTCTTTTATAAAAAGGGAAAAAAAAATGTAGATAGTCAAACATAAAAAGAAGTAGTTTTAGTAATTCAAATGTTCTTGCCTGACTGCACCCACGACAGAAAAATGTGTTGAGCTTAGGACAGCCCTGAGCTAAAGCTATAACTCCGTCATTGGTTATTTTGTTACACCAGGAGATATCTAGATAAGACAAGAGTGGACATCCTCGGTTCTGACCTGTACTGGTAGGACTGGTGTTGCTGGAATAGAACAGAGGAAAAAGTATTAAATATTAAGAGATATAATATCACAAGGAAGATATAGGGACTGGGATCAGGCTAATAAGGCTAGTTAAAAAGCCTTCGGGGGGGGGGGGGGGGGGGGGGGAGAGGAGAAGGAGGAGGAGTCAATGTCTTAAACATGGCTTGAAATATATCCAAAGCCTTTAAAATCATTATGTCAAAATTGTTTTAAGGGGAAGATTGCACTGTGCATTACCTAAACAATGGTATTTGGTATAATACAAAACAGAAAGTAAAGTTTTGTCAAAATCTTAATGAAAGGAATAGTTTAGATTGCTTTTAGATTACAAGAAATGAAGATATTAACAGAATGACATAAGAGCAATGACATACCTAAGGTATTTGAGTGAGGCATCTGTTATTTCTGGACAGGATGTAAGGTCCAGCTTCCGTAATTTAGAACTGTATTTACCTAAACTTTCACAAGTTCTGAAAGAGGTATAAAGCCCAGACATTAAAACACACTGATCAGTAGAATCAATATCATCAACAGATCAGAGCCTAACCATTTCGCAACTATAGTCGCTGCTAGACAATTAGAGTCACCAATTTTTAGTTAAGGATACACTGTTTGTTTTTAAAAACTATTTATACCTTTACAAACTCTGACCCAAGAGAGCTAGTGAAGCTATTTTTATGTGTTTATTTGGTATCTGCAGCATATTGGTATGGATTTTTATGATTTCTTTTTTTTTTTGCTAGCCTACAAAATTGGAACATAGTTAGCCAAATTTTAGGCTGTAATGGATATGATTTAAATAGATTTCAAGGAAATAATGATTAGGGTAAGTGATTTAAACTCATCTGAGACAAATAATAGTGAAAAGGAAGAAAAAATTGATGCTACATACAGTATTGATTATGTTAGATCTAGTCAAACTGGAGATTGGAATGCAACTAAATCTGATGTGATACCTTAATGTTTTTGAGCTCTGTAGACCTATTTATGACATGATCCTAAATCCTAGCTTTATCTTTATCTATTATAAAAAGAAAAGTTGTATTAGCTTTTTTTCTGTGAATTTTGTTGAAACATTGATTTATTAAATAACTGATACAGAGTTTTATATCCCATCTCTTAGGAATGAGGGAGATTGTTCTGTTACCAAAACACTACATTCTAAAAACCTATAAAGTAATAATGATAATTTCCTTCATAGAGTAATGTTAACAAGCATGCTTCTAGCTTCAAGGAGCTTAAAGAAAATAGAACCATGAATGCAACTTACAAATCTGTAATACTAGTACATTTGCTTAGAATTAAAGTCTCTATATGTCGACATTGTTGAGCAAAATTTCTGAAAAAAAAAAAAAAAAAAAAAAAAAAAAGAACAACTGTACAAGCCATCTTAAAGGAAATCCTGCTGCTCCTATTTGCCTTAAGGAAGAAAAGTATATTTAGGTTATGTAAACATCTCAGACTGACAGATTACACTCGCCATGATGTACACACATGAACAAAATTAAGCTTTCTAAGTAAATATGGCCTAATCATTGACAAACTTAATAAAATAGAGTTAGATAATATATATAGGTAACAGTAAACATTGTTTTTCCTAACCCTATTTAGATTAACTAGCAGATAATTTTTTATTAAAAATAATTGTGTCATGACCATTTTATTCTCAGTAATTTCGATGGGCAGGACATGTAGTCTGCATGCCAGAAAATTGCCTTTTTTAAACGACTTCTGCAGAGCTAACAAAAAAAGCCAAGAGAAGAAGTAGGCTTCTCTGCTGAAGACCCAACCTACCCATTCCATGTGTGGGGCCAGCTTTTAAAACCGAGGATATTGGACTCTATATCCATCTTTGAGTTCATAGGATTTGAGAAATGGGCTCATCTTTGACCACAAAGGAGGAGCTATATATATATTCTCAGTCACATCAATCTGGACTGGGAAGTGGTTAAGTGCTTGCATTCTGAATTGAGGAGTCTTGGGTTTGAATCTTGATGAAAACTGGGATTTTGAATTTCCGGAATTTTAGGATGCCCCTGAGTCCACTCAATTCTCATGGGCACCTGACATTAGTTGGAGTAAGTAAGGGCGGATGTTCATTGTGCTGGCATATTTTGCCCTTGTTACCCATCAATCATATTCACAGATGACCTTTACATCATCTGCTCTATAGATGGCATAGATATAGATAGAACACACTCATGCCAATATTGAATAATACAAAGATAGTCCTATATGAAAAAAACAACAACATGAAATTGTATCTGCTTTCAATTCTATGACTTACTGTAATGCTGTATCTGTTATACTCTGACAGCCTTTTAAACTAAGTGACTTGAGAAAGCCTCCACATCTTTGGGACATATACTCAACAACACGACCCTAAAACAGAGATTGTATAAAATGTAATGGCATATTAATTTCGACAACACATAAAGGTAGAGCTTCTTTCAAATGCACACATCTCCAATTACAATTCTAAATCGATTAAAAGCTTACTGCGGTGATTTGGTAGTAAATCACATATTAATTAAAGGTTTAATTAATTAATTAATTTTTTTTTAAGCTATTTATTTTTCTGTGACATGTTGAAGTGTAGGTAATTACATTTTTTTTAAACTTATGATTTAAAGGCACCATATACATTAGGTCATATCCCTGGCGAAGATTTTACCAATTTAGTGACTTATTTAATTATATACAAATGTAATAATAATATATTAATAATAATAACATCACACACTGAAAATATAATTAATATAAAAAAATGTGTGTTACAGTTTACTTTTAGAAATGTATAACTAAACTACACATCTTTGAGATTAAGTCTCTCAGAACTATACAGATGTTGAATTTTCAATGCCTTTAAACCAAGGTGAAATATAGCTTTTTGAATATCCAAATTGTTAAAGCATTAAATAAGCACAAGTTTCACATGAGGCTATATCAATGCTTGGCTTGTATATTTTCAAGATCAGTGGGGAAGTTCTTTACTAGGCAATTGAACTGCTGTTTTGGTGCAATTTATAGTACCAGTTTTTACTCTGCTACTCTAGACAGTAAAGTTCCCCTTTTAGACCTTTCAGGCTGATGATGTAAAGGTCATCTGTTTTTTTGGCAAACGGTTAACAAGCAAGTTGTCATTTGGCCAGCACAACAACCAACCGACTTTACTTTCCCCAACTTAAGTCATGTACCCATAAGGAATTGAGTGGACTCAGGGGCACCCTAAAAATCCTGAAATTTAAAATCCCAATTTCAAACCCAGGTTTGGAAGCCAAGCAATGAACAACAGCCACTGTGCTACTCTAGACAGTGCAAGATATTATAAATGGGATTAAACTTTTTTGTTTGAATTTTTTCTTCTGTAACGATTTGTTATTCTCTCCACTAGTAAATTCATTTTCCCAAAATAAATGAGCCAATACACAAAAAGATATTAAAAGGCCTGGCCTAAAGATTTTAAAGGAGATTTAATCTCTTACATACAATGAATTTTTTTTAGAGCTTGCAATGCAGAGCCTCATTTCTTTTACTTTCAAGATCCACTGCCATTTTATTCAACAACCAATGTTTTACTTCAAGTTTCATAAAATATCCTACCAAATACAATGCAAAAACTGCTATGCCCCCCCCCCCCCCCCCAGCATTTTAACCAAATACTAATGATGATAAAAGAATGACTAATTATTTTTTAAACAACTCTACTATAATCAGCATTCACTGCACTGCACATGACAACTACTTCAAAACATAATGTCATAAACCATTCTCTTCTTTACCTCAATATCTGTTTGGAAATCAAAAAGATCTATATTTTGCCAATTGCTACCATCCAAGGCCAGCATATTCCAGTACTAGAAAGAAAGAGAAATAGTAATAACTAAACAGAGGTGAACCAAATATTCGCTTCAAACAAGAATTAATTTAAAAAATAGCATTAAAAGATGGAAAATCTCATCTCTCCACAGTGATTTGTTTAAGAAAACCCTTCTATAACCAATGGCTAACAAGGAACCTGTTTATGTTTTTTGTCCTCAAGTCTGTTAAAAAATATTAGTTAGTATGTTATCTTTGGCCAATAGTATGAGACTGATCAACTATTCCCTAATAACTCAAATAACTTTTGTTCTAAAGTGTTTTATAAAAAGGGTTTTGCATTTTGATTTTTTATACAAGAGACAAAAAATATTAAAATGTAAGTGCTTTTATAGAATTGTGTTGAAAAACAAAACGTGTCTTTATGTTTTTTTATTGGCAATTTTGCTTCATTGTCAGGACTATTTAAATTGAGGAATTACTATGTAATAGTTTTATTTGAATTCAATTTTTGATTAGATTAAGGAAAAAAAAAATTAACAGTTATTATTGGACAGCATTTAGTGTATACGAACTAGTTGAAAACTTTTGGAATCAAAGCTATATTTTATAAGAATTCAAGCAAATGTAGGTAAAATTTGTTGAATAAAGAGACTTTTATTTTTTTTTAACATTTACAATTTTTTAAAGAACTCTATGACCTCTTGATAGATTGCTTCCAACTTGAAAATATTTTTTAGCTGACACATATAATGTTTCAGTGGACCTCCAACCACAAAGAATAATGGAGTGATAATTTATAGTTTTGTTGATCAAATATGAGTATAGCTGATGCCCTTTTACAATATGTAAATAATTTTGTTTTAAAAGGTACCTTAGAAACCTGGGCACATCTACATAAGGACACAACATCAAGGTATGAGAAGATTCTAGAAAAAAAAAAAAAACATATAATTAAGTCATTATATTAAAATTCAAAAAACAAAAATTAATTATGGTAACAATTTTCAAGAATTTAATGTAACCAAAAAATGATAACTGTTTTTAATTTACTTGTAATTGATTTAAAACATGAAATCATGTAATAAACAAAAAGGATTTGATAACAAATCAGCAGTTGATAATATCAGAAATAAATAATTTTAATTAGAGCAATGTTTCCCAAACTTTTTCCTTAAAGGAAAACTTTGAACATTCTCAGTATTTAGTGGAACACTTTGCTTATTTTTTTCTAGAGAGGTTAATTCACGTGGTGGCCTACTTGTTAATTATTGCAGTAGTTCTTGGAACACCTATTCAGGCCTCGTGGAACCCTAGTGTTCCACGGAACACAGTTTGGGAAACACTGAATTAGAGGAATATTTACTGCCTTAGTCTTCAACATTCCCAATGTAACGGATGCATGTGTAGTCAGATGTAGCTGAAGTATTTCTAGATATACTTCTGTATACTAAGTGCGTGCATACCTTGTATGATGTATTTTCAATCTGCGAGCTCTTCATGCACTCCGTCACAAATATAGTTAAGGTACTAAACAGGAACACAGACTCAAATGACCAAGTTGACTCAAGGTGAACTTCAAACAAACGTTTATTACAGAATGGGCCACAGTCTTGTCTGTCACTATAGAACGATGTTATCCCCTTGAGAATCTAGCGGTAACTGATCTCTACACGTCAATCTTAACCTCTAATCCCAAAGTCTATGTCATCGTTCTAAAATATCTGTTCACTGTCAGTACATTAAAGTGCATAACCGAACTAACTAAACTAGCTATCTAACACCAAAACTTATCATGTTGATGGAGAGTTATGAGCCCAATTTACTTTCTCAAATCTATTTACTTATGTATTAAGTAAATAACTACATGGCACTCCTTTAATTGAGGCACAGTGGCTGAGTGGAAAAGTGCTTGGCTTCCAAACCGCGGGATCCTGGGTTCGAATCCTGATGAATTTTTAATTTCTGGATCTTTAGCATGCCTTTGAGTCCAGCCACTTTCTAATGGGTACCTGACATTAATTTGAGAAAAGTAAAGGTGTCTGGTTGTTGCGCTGGCCACATGACACCCTCATTATCCATGGGCCACATAAATAGACGGCCTTAACATCATCTGCCCCATAGATCGCAAGGTCTGAAAGGGAGCTACTCCCTTATTAGAATTATTTCAACAAATACACAATATTGTGACCTTAATAAACTACGAAACCTTTGATAGCAACATTGATATATATGAAAACAATTCATGTTTAAAAAAAGGTTAAGAAAAAATAAATATGGGAAAAACAAAAACCTGCCTAAGAAGCAACTCTTTTGGCAATTTCTTATTGATGAGAGCATCATCTTCATATGTGGATTGAGAGATCTAGATGAAAGAGATGTATAGTTGAAACCCTTGCACATATATATGAATAGAGTTCATACAAAGTGAAGGAAATCTTACTGGTTAATTTGGTATAATGTTTGTCATAATGTTATTACACAAACATAACCATTAATATAAAATAGAATATGACTTACACTTGTCCAGTCAAATGAGCAAGGGGGAGCGCCATTTTTGGAGTTGCTCCTTCTCTTGCGCCTTGATTTTTCCTACAAAGAGACCCGGTGTGTGAATTTTTAAAAACTTTTTTATAAGATTCAATAATCATAAGCTTATAAATCAGCGTATGTGAAATGGTAGCTAGGGGTACTTTGCGATAGATAATACATCAAAATGTGGGAGCAGTTGATAAACTTAAGCGATCTAGCCAAACACAAAGTTTAATGATGATGACTCTCATGTCTTTTCCCAATCTCCTGCAGGAGATAACAGCCTTCAAAATCTGGACCGCCAAGACAACAAGCCCTTAGAGGAGATTCATAGTTTTTCTAGTTTGCAGTCAGTCTAAAATTAAACCAAAAATAAATACATAGATCTAGATCTAACTCATGTAGGCCAACATGTGTTCACTCTTACAGATAGTTCCAACTCATAAGTCAGACTATTCATTGTACACAATCATTCACAATGACAAGCCCAGGCCATTTTTTTTTAGGGGTTTATCTTTATTTATTTCTCAAATTTAATTATCTATAATATAGATCTAGATCTCCAGTACAATGATGGCTGCATGATTGTGACATTGTGTGGTAAGGCGCTCGTCTTGATGGTCTCATGTTCGAACCCAGCTCACAGTTACACTACAGATATCCCTAGTCGTCTAGATCTATATATTTATATATAAATTATAGATAATATATTTATATAATAATGATATATATAAGGCCTATAGATCTATATATATTTAATATATAAATAATAGATCTAGATCTACACTCTAGTCACTCTAGATTAGAGTGCTAGTGCTATTAGAGCATGGAATATGGGTTGCATGAGCTAGCCAGGAAAACCAGTGACTTGGCAGAATTTAAGTCATTGGTTAATATGTATGACTAAATGCATGACGCGTAGGACGTAATCATCTTCCTTTTTGAAGTAATGTCTGTATTAATAATTATATAAGATAAGATAAGATAGATTAAATAATATTATATTATATATAAACTACATATATGCCTCAGCCTCATATGATCATCATATGGATCTAGATCAAGATCTAGAATAATAAAAATATTGTCAATATTATGAATCGAGATTATTTTTTTTTATAGATTCTAGAATCTAGAGTTTATAATATATAAATCTATAGAATAGATCTAGAATCTAGATCTACATCATAAATTGATAAATGATCATAAATCATACTCATACAACAGTAAGTGAGTAACAATACTACTAGATCTAGATATCTATCAATTTACATCTATACTATACTATACTATTGACTGAGTATACTATAGCATAGCAGCCTCCAGAATACACTGTACAGGCAGATCTTCTAAACTACACTCTACAGTACAGTGAACTGTACTACTGCAGTCTGAGCAGAATAATAATAAGAAGAATAACTTCATAAGAGATCTACAATCGCATTTTGACTCGAACTCTAGCTTTATGTAAAACGATGATATACAAAGAGTTTCCTACCTCTGATTTGTGTTTAGTGTGATTACTATAATGATTATTATGATTGTGGTTATTCATGTCTCTACGCCATGAAAATAGTAATGGAAATATTTAGACTGAGTCCAACAACACTGCTGCCTAACAAAAAGAAAATAATAACATGAAATCTCCGACAAAGAGCTTTGAAAGGAGCATTCGCATTGGACAATCAATCGTGACGTAATTAGACGTTTTTAGAGCTTCTTTTAAGTTGTATCTGTTTTTTGTTGAAATTAGAAACGCCATCACTTGGATTGTTTATTATTTTGTTTTGCACAATAAAAGTCCATAGTCAACTGATACGAACGAAATAACAGAAAGATAAACAACATGGAGATTTTCGTTTCCCAAAATAGATTTGGCCGACCAATCAGATGAGAGATAGCATTCGGTAGACTCCCAGCTGATGGTCGATGTGCCCTAATATTTCAGTGTTTAGTTTCTAAAAATAGACTGTGTACTTTCGCGTGACAAATAGAAATTAAATCTAGCAACACAAAACATAAACAAAGCGGATTGTTTAGAAACGTTGTCAATGATGGCTCTGATAGTAAGTCTGTACTGTTTAAAACTCCAATGTAAATGAAACTCTTGATTGAAAAATACTTAAGCCTACGTAGAAAGAAAAGAAAATGGAATTATGGCATTTGTATATAAAAAAAAAATAATAATAACAATTTGGCCTGTTATTCTCTCAGTGGACTCGCTGTGAACGACCCAATTTAAGGTGGGGATGAGGAAAACGTAAAACTCGTAAAAGAGAAGGAATGCGTTTTTTTTACTTTTTTTTTTTTTTGGTGGGGGGGGGGGGGCGGGGGTAATTACTATTATTCTATAGGTATATATGAGCATTAAACAAACGTATAGCATTTTTAAAAAATGGGGCTATATCAACGTGTTTTTATGAATGCTTCAGTTAAAACTAAATTAATTTAGGTTGTAAAATGTCATACCAAAAATTTACTTGTAGGGCTATTGCAATAATATTTTGATAAATGGCATTCTTCTAATCCTCATGGCTCAATGATACTCATCCTTGTGATAAGCCTAGCTTGCGCTCCGGACTGTCGTATCGACGGTTCCGGTTTCGAACACTAGCTGTCCTTAGCCATTCCGCGACATCATATATGCGGAAGCAGAGGCGTAGCTAGCCACGTGCGGTAGGTGCGACCCGCACGGGCTGTCAATTTGTCAGGGATATCCAACTTTCCCCAAGTCTGTATTAAAAAAAATAATAAAGTGTCTATTCCCTATTCCTATTCTATACTGAACGACATTGTAGAAATGCCTGGGGGCAAGGTCGGAGTGGGTGTCAAAATTGGCCCTGGCATTACCATACGCATCTATTGTTATCTGGCCTTATCATAATTAAAATAAGTAAAGTTGGATAATGCATTGAAAACTGAACGCATGCATGAATAAACATAACGTATTGTAGGCCTGTATCTCTAATGTAAATAGACTTAAATGGTTTAGAAACTCAATTCGTACAAAAAAAAAACGTACATTAAAATTGCAATCCTAATTAGTTTTTACATTTTTTTATATAATAAAAGGGTAAAATATTTCACTCGATGGCTGCCTGATAGTCTGGTGTGCGCTCTGGAGTGTCGTGTTGATGGTCCCGAGTTCAAACCCTGCTTGCCGCCACCATCCCACTCCCTCACGTGATGTGGGATGTTTGGGTTAAGATATAACGATGTTTAGTTTTTAAGAAACATCCAAAACATGTAAACAAAACCAAATTAAAAGGAATCAACATAATGGCTGCCTGGTCGTGCGGTTTGCTCTCTGGACTGTCGTTTGGATTTCTCGATGGTCCCGGGTTCAAACCCTGAGGGCTCCCATCCCCCGTCGTCCTGCGTGAGGTTTGGACTAGGAAGTAAACTATCTTCAACTCTGAAGGAACATCCGAAACATGTAAAATATTTTACAAATAATAGGTTCTATCAACAGATCAACTTTAGCACTTTGAGGGGTAGTTCTTTTATCAACAGACTACTCGCTGACAGATCGTATATGCTTGTGTTGCAAAACATTTTGTTGTGCAAGTCTTATCACTAGCCCTCAACGTGAATCTCTGCAACTGTTCTTGTGTCATGTTGATTTTTAGCCTTTTTTTCTAAATGCAGAAACTTACAGAAACTTTAATTCATAAGTTAATTACGTACTTTACAGCCTAAGCACTAACACAAATGCAGCCCAGCTGTTAAGAATCCTTATTTTGCTTTCACAGCCTGCTCTTTTCAACAAAATCAATAGGCCTACTACATCTGCATTTAAATCCAACGATGGGCTCAATAAGTGGTGGAGTTTATTGCCGAAATTTGAAAACCAAGAGAATGCAGGGCTCACATTCAGTCAGCGCCTGTAGCTTGAAGTTTGTCTGTAAGTAAGACTAAAACTGCTTTATTGATCCTTCTGGAAATTTGTTGTGATTACAAGGACTTTTTTCTCATATAAAAACAACACAACAGAAACATTCACATAAATAAAAAAGACACAACATAAAGAGTTCATTCAGCGACTACACACAAGCATCTTGGTGTTGATAGAGTCTGACCGAGTAAGGCACGAACGAGTTTTTGTACCGCTCTGTTCTTGTCTTGATTGACAGTGTCGCCCACTTCGAGACGACTTGACATAGTTATGATTGAACGGGTGGCTGTTGTCTTCCAAGATTTTTGCGATTTTTCTTAGACATATATGTTAAAATATGGTAATGTTGTGCGTGTGATTTTTGATGCCCTTTTAATAATGTAGGTAAGTAGGTAACAGTATTGAGTTAGGGTTAGGATAATGACAGCAAGGTTTCAGTAAACAAGTGGGATATATAAAGTGGCGAGACTCATTGCCGCAGATAGTTTATAATAAATTGAGAGCGTTGCTTTAGTCTATGTTGTTCAAAGCGCTGCTTTCTACTAGGGGCTATGACGTCATTTTTCTATTAGAATTGTGTGTAGTATTTTTTTTTTCTACTTGTCGCGTTGTCATTATTTGATATGACATCATATTTTTTTTCTTTAAAAATCTGGTGTATTACGCCATCTTGGTCTTGATAGACAAGCTATACTATTTGTGGTCCTGTATTTTTTTTTCTTTTGATTAAAGTTACTGGACAGCCGTAATAGCGATAGCCTTGGATCTGTTCTTGGGTTTCAATGTTGGCGTGCGTTATCTATTTCATCGTTGAGTCGATACTGTGGACTATGGTATTACCCTGGATATTGTGGTCGTCATGTTTGTTAGTCTTGTTGCCAAGTTGTTGGTCAGAAGCTAATGACAGACCTTGTAGGCTACTATCATGATTGATGTTTATTGACAGTTTCTACAGTACCTGTTACAGAGACGAATCTTTGGCATAAGTTACGAAACTCTGAAGTTGAAATCATTACCAATGCTTTGTCAATGTTGTCAAGCAACATAGTATAAGGTGCTTACTTTATTAGTATTATTTAAGGAATTACTTAGAATGAACTTATTCAGTCTTATGAACTTATGGCGAATTATTTTCATAATTACTTCTGATTACTTATCATGCACATCATTTGCTTCAATATTATTGTATTAAATATGTATTTCATTTTAAATCATCCTACACATTATGTATTAGTTTATATACGACTGAGTGTGTATGGTGTCTGTTATGCTGAAATTCGGGACTTTCTATGGCCTTCTTCAGTGGCGTAGCGACTATGGATCATCTCATGGAAATGAGATGAATGCCCGGTCAGCGGTGCCGCAGATTCTGCTAGGGTGTAGCACTGGGTGCTGCAAACTGCTTTACGGTCGCCAGCTCCTGATTTTTCCTCAGGGTTGACTCCCGAAGCATTTCCCATGATTGGGTATAGCTGCAAGGCAACAGAGTTTTGAATTCAGAGTTTTCCAAGGTGGATTGCCAGCCATGGCTCACGAGCCCCTCCTGCCCGAAGCTTAAAAATTACTGGTTAATGCGCCAGTTACTCGCCTTTGCCCCTTCTCCTGTTAGTGAGAATAGCCGGACTCAATATCTAAGCCACACGTGAAGGCCAGGGACTAGTATAATTATAAAAGCAAAAGGAAAATAAAATTATTCTTTAATACACACAGACATTACTACACAGACATTTAGACATCTAATAAAGCTGAATTGAAGTCCTGACACTCATTTGAAACGAGTTGAAGAAGAATAGGAAAGACAGAATCGAGGTAATTTCCTTTCAAAGTAGCCTACCATCAACATTTTCAAAATGCATAAAAATTCTTGACACATTGATAAGTAGGCTACAGATAATAATTATTCTTTTAGATCTGAAGCAGGCAGATTGTTAGTATCAGGCGGAAGTTTAATTTTCTCACATACCTCTGGTTTTCGGTCTCCTGTAGTAACGGAGTTTGAGTTTGAGTTTTGAGTTAAGGCACATCGGCACAATTTAGGTCATGTCGTGCCCGTAATCCTTTAAGGATCACTATCCCTTTACATAACAAGCGCTAAAATCTATTAACGGAAATAATGTACTAGCAAGTATACCGTTTATAATAAACAATAATAATAGTCAGTGCGAGAATGCACATTTAAACTGAATGCTCTAAAAGTTTATAGACTACTATTTTGGAGGACACCAATGAATACCCGATACTCAATCTCGGATGAAGCGGAAATTTTGCATAATTATTTCTTTTACCCGACAACACAAGAACCAATACATAAAAATCAACCAATTAGTTAATTAATTAATTGGTAATTAATTATTTTGTTTCGTATCTCGAACATGGGAACGAAATTGAAATTCGATTAAAGTGGTGGTATAAACTTAATTATACCCCTTTATAGGTCGCCGCTCAAAATTGAAACCAACAATATATAACTATACACTCTTTTTTTAGACAATAAGCACCTCACTAGCAAAGTTGTACGCACTTCAGTGCGAGGAGACGTGACCCAGGAGCTCAAATTCAGGTCGTCCCCCTCCTTTTTTTTTTAATTTTTTGGAAATGCTTTTAAAAACCAAAAACGGTAAAATCCATCCATATCGATCTCACCCCCCCCCCCCCTTACGTTGTTCCAACTGGTGCAGAGAAGTGATAGGATCATAGCGTATTGAAAGCTAAAAGTAAGAAATAGCGTCCAACAAAAACAATTGGTAAAGATATTCTTAATCGCAAAGATTTATTGATGTTAATCTAGATCTATTACAAAAAGAATTAAATGACTGATCCAAACTAATTGGTACAATTACATTCCAAACAAGTTACATTTTTTAAAAATATTTTTTTTATGTTTCTCTTTACATTAGTTAGGTCTACTTTGAATATATTTTTTTATATATGTTGTTTTCGGCCACTTTACCATCAGCCTAGTTATCTAGAATGTATTTGACCTAAATAGCACGAGATGTACATAACGCAACAAGAAAAAAGCGAAGTTTGGTGGACTCTCGGGGCGCCAATCAATTTTTATTGACATTATTTTTTTGTACCATGTGACTTTTGTCATTTCTGCTATCTCAAGTGTGAATCAGCAATCAATAAGAGGCGTGTCCATTTCTGTATGTTATTCAACAATCATTGTGTTTGTTAGTCTGCGTTGTTTCCTCCTGGCGCTACAATACCCGGAAGTAGATTCTTTTCAGCTAGTGACGATCCTTTGACGTAATGCTATTTTTTTTCTTTTAGGTTGTTTTCAGATTTTGAGGGGAATTGTTTTTAATCCTATGGCCTTCGATTGGTGAGAGCCTCGCAGAAGACTTCATTATTTTTATTTTTATTAAAAGACGAAAAAGCAAAACTTGTGCCCAATGTTACTGTTTGGAGACACTAGGTTTTAAATAAATTGTGTAATTGTATTTTTTTCGCTGTTTTCGCTTAGGGCCTCCAATGATCTAAGGCTGGCTTTGTCAACACAATATTAAAAAAAACAAAACACTGGATAGATCCACCTGGATGGGAGCATAATGTAAGGGTCCCGGATTGCAGGTACCTTACATAACAAGTGCCAAGATTAATGAGGAATGCAGTAGTTGGTTTCGCAGGGCCATCCGTGATCTACATATATACCATTTATTTCGAAAACGACTCTAACGATTTTCTTTAAAATATCAAGGTGTATGTATCAAATCATCTGCCACATTGCTAAAACTCGAGTTCGACCGTTATAACTGTCAAAACATGTTTCATTATCGTAAAATTAATTTTGACTTTCAATTTCTAAAAAAGGGGAATTCCGCTTAGTCTATATCATTTTATATAGGCCTATAGATAAACAGGAACACCAGAATCACTTTAAAAGAAAATAACTAATAGGGTTTGTTGGACTAGTCCGTTTCGTTTCTCTGATTTAAAAGTATTGGGCCGGAAGTCGCTTTTTTCCCTATATATCTTTGTATTTTTCAGTTCTCTTTTTAAATTAAACAGACATTATTATGCTATAATTTTAAGTGTGCCTGATAGAGAAAAAATTTCTGCACAAAAATACGGGTAGTTGGGATATAACTCGATAGAGGCTATAAAAAGAAAAGACCTGAAACTAGCGCGTGAAACTACACATTTACAGTACTTTATTTGATAAGTATTTTACCCAAGATCTGTGGGTTTTTTTTAGGACTAGCTTATTTCAAGTTTCCGACATTTTCCGATACACAATTTCATACACAAAATAATTGTTGAAAAAAATTGTAGTGATTTTAAACTTTAAATGATTACTTAAAAAGGTGTTACTCTAATCAATTTTGAATATTATTTTGTTATGAATGTCATTGTTTATTTTGTGTCTGTTCTAGTTTCTTAAATTTTTCTTGAGTAAAGGGGTCGTTTTTCTCCTAATGGATATACCTGATTTCTCCAAGCAGCCTTTGTAAAATATTGGTCCTAAATCATGCTATGTTTATAAACGAAAAATCGCATGGCTGCATTATGATGAATGTACGTGTTAGTTCAGTATATTTTACATTACTAGGTAACTATAAATAACCGCATAAATAGACGTAAGTTTATTTTTTTTTTCTGTTAGATAAAGTCATATGGCAAATTTAGTTTATATCCTAATTCTAAAAAGGAATAATAATAGAATTATACAGTAAAAATAATCACTAAGTTTTTCTTTTAATAGTTTTGAAAGTCTAACTGAGTTTGTGTTTTTGCAGATGTACACAAGCTACACAATGAGTCAGTCCATCTCTTCTAATTATTTAGAAATGAGTGTAAAAATGTAGACTTCGATATTTTTAGCCTGAATTTAAGAAGTTACAAACTTCAAATAACTAATATATTGCCTCTTCCATAAAATTTTGTTCTTAAAAAATAAATTTATCCAATGCTCGAAATCCTGCTTGTATACTTAGGCCCTATTTAAATCAATCCGGTATCAATGTATTAAGTAGCAATAACCCCGCAAAATAAATTAAATGAAAGAAGATTGAGATATACATATTTTTTTGTGACGGTACGCACCGGTACGGGGTACCGGCACCTTTTTTTCAATGTCTGGAAAAATTATTACTTTTCTTGTAATTCAACGTTAATTGTTAATTTATTATTAGTTGAAAGTTAGGCAATCTATCACTGAGTACCGGAGCCTCTTTTTTATTTTTACAAAAAAAAAAAAAAAGCACTTTATATACTTTCAGCCGACATGCCGTATTATTAAAAACACCTCTATGTGAACTTCTCAATCATCTAGAGTCTTAGACAGTCATTATTTTAGACTAGATTTAAGTAGAGTCTAGACCTAGATTTAGTAGGCCTAGCTCTATTATTATAAAAATAAAAAAAATCAGTCATTATAGACATCATTCGCAATTTTATTATTAGGACTAGGCATTGAAGTAAATCTATTAATAAACTATAATAGATCTAAGTCTAAGTACTAACTTATTAAATAAGTCATTATAAGTAGAAGTATTATAATGAATATTGTATAGATCTAGATTGACTAGATTATAGATAGATCTATAGATAGATCTCTAGTTTAGTAGATTAAGTATAGAGCATACTAAACGTATTACAGTATTATTAGATCTATGTCTAATGTCTATATCTAAGAATTAAAAAAACTTTAGTCTTTATTAATATCTAGACTTTTTTTCTAATAAAAACTGACTATAGGCATAGCATAGGCTAGACTCGGCAATCTAGTCTCAAGATAGAATATATACTATTACTAGATCTATTCGATTTTTATATATAGACTCTAGATCTAGACTAGAATTAGATTATAGATCTAAATATAGGCCTACTAATAAGGAGAGATGATATGAGGTATTAGCTAATAGCGTTGCACAAGAAACAAACCTGGGTTTTTCTAAACTCTAATACTTGGTATGTAATAGTAAAACAGCACCTATGTAAATAAATCGTAACTAGCAATCAAAAACCTAGATTTTTTGTAGTATATATAGGTCTGTGGTTGTATTTTATATAGCCTTCGTAACTTCTTCTATAGAGAAATGACTTTTGTAATTTCTTTTACTGAAAATTGGGCTAATCGCGTCTGACACATATATAATTTTTATGTTCAGCAACAAACCCTATTAGTAAAGTAACTATTGGCAATAAATTACTTTGTTTGTTATCTCAAACAAGGGAAAGAAATAGTACTTTACTGAAGTGGTGGTATAAGCTGAATTTGTCCCCTTTATAGATTATCGTCTGAGGCTTCTTTAATTACACGACTGATCTAAACTAATTGATACTTAATATAAGATTTTTTTTTTTAAAAAACTATTTTTTTTTTTATTTTGATTGTTCTCAAATATTGTAAGGAAAGATGTCCCCTTAGAGGCTTTTTGTATTTGTAATGTTTCGTGAATGAGGACCTGTCCTCCTTGACTCCATCAGATATATTACAATACACTCTTCCCCAGATGTTAATTTTACAGAATAGATAATAAACCTTTACATACCATGTTATAGAGACATGCAAAAAAAAAAAAAAAGAAATAAAAACAAAATGGGGTACAAACTAAATAGAGAATATGTGTCGTAGTTAAAACGTCTTATTCATTACAAAAAACAAACCCCTTCCATCATAATGTATAACTCCTGTTAATACACGGAACTCTTCTGAGCAGAAGATACTTAAACTTGACTGATGCAGACATTTTGATAGCTTGGTGATTTGATCTTATTGCCATTATCATAGAGCAGTACGCAATCACTTGTCTCAACGGCTTTGGCTTTAGGTTTCGAATGTTTTTTACGTTTAATATGGACTATTATTGCGACGATGGAACACAGAAGAACAACACAGGTAGCCCCAACAACAAAGCTGTAGTTAAACTTCGATCCTGGAGAATTCGATAATGAAATATTGGTGATGGTAAATCTAGTTTCATTGAAACGGAGAGCTCTATTAGATGTTTCTTCCGGTGGGCTTGACATTTCATTGAGTGTCCACTCAATGCCAGCTGTCGTGACGTCAGAAATTAGTTTCGTAGCAGAAGTAGATCTAGTTTTTAATGTCGCTGCTTTCCTTAACGAGGTCGCGCATTGAGAATCGCAGCTTTTCTCTGTCGCATAATGTGGGTCAACAAAAGACAATTTGGTAAAGGCGGGCTTTTTCCAGGCGAGGTTCACACACGCTGACAAGCAGTTGTCCCCGAGCAGCAGTGGGGTGGTCAGTTCCAGCCTTAAGGAGCAGACGTCGACAGAGGGCGTGCAATGAAAATGAATTCCATCTCCGTGCTTATCAATAGTACACGTCATTTGTTTAGGGATTACAGATGCAGGGGAAATATTTTCAAAGTAATTACGGCTAACGGAGTTGATTTGGTAGACATCTCCTCGAAGTGTTCCGGTGGCGTTGCAGACGAAAAGTGGACAATCGCAAAGGCAGGCCATAAATCTGAAACATACAAAAGCAAATTCTTTTTACGTACATGAGATCGGGTTATTCCGTATACTTGTTCTACGCCTTTCATTCAATGATACTTAAAGTAAGCCGAGCTTTTTAAATTAAGTACGCATTCAGAATTTAATTTGTGTTTATTGTGTTATGGCAGTTTTTCCCAAGTGTTTTGCTTAATGGAACACTTCGCACAAACTTAAATCTGAGTATTTAGCGAAAAAAATTGCTTTTTTCTGTTGTTGTTTTTTTTTTAGAGACATTGGTGGCTAATTATTCCAGTAGTTCGTGGAACACTTATTCAGGCATCGCGGAACGTAGGGTTCCGCGGAACACAGTTTGGGAAACACTGCGTTCTAGTAAGGATGAGAAGATATTTTTTATCACAAGGTCTGAAAGGGAATTTTACATCTTCATCAGTCAACGAAATATAAAAACAGTAAAAAAAAAATATCGCTTGCCTAAAAAAAAGTTTGTAATTTTGAGGAAACATTTCATTAACACAACTATTTCTATGCGAAACTATTTTTAATCACTATGAAATAAGTTCTGTAAAAATTTTGAGCTAAAATTGAAATAGATAATTTAAAAAATAGATTTTTAGAAAGATTAGTTTCGTATCTCCTCTCCTCTCCATAGCTTTATTACCATAGACATATATAAATATAGACTAGAAAATAACTTCATGTAACTTGAAAACATGTATATCATATCTATTGTTGTCGGATTTCCGAATTCTGAATAGTTGCATGATCTTCAGTCTTAGAGATTAAACAAAAATACACTGCTGTATAATAACGTACAAAAAATTGCAAGTCACAAATTTTCGTTTCATAAAACTCTTTTATCGGCCAGTCTATATTTATTTATGTCTTTGGTTATTACAAAAAAAAAAAAACAAAAAAAAAACTTTTTAATTGTTAAATTAAAATATTCTTACTGATGAAAATAGTTTCCGTTGAAACTTATAAGTCTAATGTCTTCGCTGTACTGTAGACTTAACACAGGCTTGAAGTCGTCCTTCATGGTAGAATGGCCGCTGACATATTTTCCCGTACAAATGTACAGCAAACAAAAGAGGACATGTCTCTCCTTGAGCATTATATAAATCATTGTACTATGAGGTATATAGTTGTTGGTTGTGAAAATTTGGTTGGAACGAAAATTTGATTTTATTTATTTGTCAGAGTTCTAAGAGCCTGGATTTTCTGAAGAGATACAACATTATGAAAGTTTTCGTGAGAATGTTTTCAAGTGTACTGTTTGACCAATACAAATCGGGACAACAGATTTACGTATGACATCTCATTTGAAACCGGAAGTTGTAACTCTTAGTACATTTCATTAGTTTTCCAGTTCGTCGGTAGGTTAAGGAAATTAAAACTTTGGCTTTGAAAAATTAGTCACGGTAGTGAAAGTTCAAATATTATGTAGAAAAAAAAACACTTATCTGGTACTTCTTTTAATATAATTATCAAAGTTCAAACACATACCCACCAAAGGAAACAATCTCGCACGTTTAATAGGGCTAAATAATTTTACTTATTTGGGCATTTACAAATAATTACAGCTTTTGTTTCAGCAGTATTTTTGATCTCCAATACTGTCCACACCGGCCTCCAGAACACAGAATATAGTTATTACCATTCGACAGCTACGCTGGGGCGGACACCTATCCCACACGGGAGACGTCCGCATGCCAAAGGCGATACTTTTAGGCGACCTTAAAGAAGAAAGACGTAACAGAGGTTCTTTCTCCCCCCCCCCCCACCGTAAGCGCAATAGAGATCAGTTTAGGTGGCATTTCGTCATACTGGCTTAGATGACCTCTGATAGAGACAGTTTGAGATCTCTCACAAAGGCTGCGGGACACACATTTCAGACCTAAAAGGAAAATCATTATGGAAGACAGGCGCAGAAGACTGAAAGAAAACTTAAATAGACCGCCGGCGGACAACGGCTTTGTCTGCACGAGATGCGGAAGAATACGCAGGTCTCAACTGGATTTGCGCAGTCAAGTGAAACAGTTCACTCCTCCTGAATCTTCGGAATCAAAGACATTGCTATTATTATTGTTCTCGTTTTATTTCTATCTTCCCAAAAACACTGAAATAATTACCATCAAATATATAAAAACTGTTTATTTTCTGTCTTCTGTATTTTTATTATATTTTTAATGAGACACAAATGTGACTACCATAAATTATTTAGAAACCTTAACGCAATTTTCTATAAATTGTATTGTAACACTTTTTTTTTCTTGCAAAAAGCCGAATAACATGTAATACAGAAGACAAAGCCGCATTACTGGAAATAAATCAATAAACTCACATTCGGTTACTAAGAGTCTAGACACATGCGTAACTCATAGAAGGATAAAAGAAAAAGTTACACATTCAGAGTTTGCGGTCATCTGTTTCTATGGCCAACGGTTATACAGGGTGTCATGTAGCCATTTAAGTTTGGTGGACTCAGGGGCGCCCCCCCCCCCCCAAAACAAAAAATCACGAAATTGAAAATCCCAGTCTTCACCAAGATTTGAACCCAGTACCCAAAGTTCGGAATGAAATCGCCTTATCATTCAGCCGCCTGTAGTATGTAGTGGCCAAACTTTCTGTTATTTATGAGTGATTTGTGTTTGAATCAGAAAATAATAAAGAAAGAACTCGATTGCAGGATACAATTTAATGAAAGTAAACAACATATGGTTGTCTTGTCGTGTGGTTAGCGCTTTGAAATGCAGACTTGATGGTCACGGGTTCCCACCCAACCTATCGCCATCCCCCGCTACCCTGAGGCTCAGTCTAGGGCTCTTTTTACTTTACTTAGATTTAGGTCCTCCTCGCCGTTTGGTGCATTGGGCGACAAGCTCTCTCACAAAGATCTGTCACTGGCAATGTCTGAAGCCTCCTCCCACCTGGTGTCCACTGTTCTGAGGTCCTCCATGAAAGTGTGTCGCCAGGTAATACGAGGACGTCCCTGTTTGCATTTTCCTCGTATTGGCCTCCATGTCATCGCAACTCTTGGTATACGTAGTTTTTTTTGTCCCGCAAACCTCATGCGACTCTCTGTCACAACCTCACTAAGTGTTCGACTCCCAGTTCGGCATAGGATTTCCTTGTTTGAGACCTGATCCATATAACAGAGTCCCAAAATCTGTCTCAGCCATTTTTTGTTGTCTAGAGATCTAGGGTTTAGCTCTGAAGGAATGTCTTAAACATGTATAAGATAAGATACGATAATTTTATTGATCCAATCAAATGGAAATTCAGTTTGACTACAATTGACAACCTCAGCGTAACTACTTTACAAAAACAATATAGATGAAAAAATTCGAACAACATTCACTCACGAAACGCATACACATTCATAACCAGCGCTTTATGAGTTTGACTTCTATGTACTTCTCGATGACGACACTCTGGCCGAAAGTGGGATAAAGGAGTTTTGAAATCTTTCTGTTTTAGTCCTAATGGAAAGGAGACGACCACTTCGTTCAGAGTGAATGTAGCAGTGGTTTAATCGGTGCAGGTTGTTTTTAAGAATCGTGAGTGTTTTGGAAATGCATCTTTCTTGAAAAAGCTCTTGAATGTAAAATAATCCTACGCTGGTTATTTTTCACACTTATGGTCAATGCCTGCCTGACAAGACCTCCATTATCCGGTTTCTGGTAACCCTACCTAACCCTAACCCTACCTTACTGACCAATCTATTCTCTGTTGGATTGTACATAAGCACAAAGTTGGCAACATATTTAGCTGCGTTAGACATACATATTTACCAGATTAGCAACCCAATAGCTGTGCTGCTTTTTCATATTGCATCCCGTGCAGAAATGTTTTATGAATGAACAATACATGTGTCATGCTTCAGAAACAACAGAAGAGATACGTTTGACACACATTAGCAGGAAATAAATTCTCCGTGTTGTTTGTTTTCTTGTAAATTACTTAACCTTTGAACTATTTAGATTCATCATAGTATTTAAAGACAAGAAGACAACCGTATCGCTAACGCTTACATCGCTTTTGGTGGTCTTTAAATGAGAGTATAGCGGATTAGGTCTTCGCTTACCTACGAAAGTAAATGTCGATAAAGCAGTGGTTCTCACCACGCTTTTGTATGGCTCTGAGACCTAGATGCTGTATAGAAAGCTTCTAGGTGATTTCGCTCCATGATGGGCATACGTTTGTAAGGGTAGCTCAGTAATAACTGTTCTGCCTACACGATGAGTATAGTATTTGGAACCGTTTTTAAATGTTAAGCTGAAGATGTTTTTAAAAAAAATTCAAATTATAGTTAATAATAAAAAAAAAATAAGGCTTGTCTTCGAGTTCGAAGATTAGTGAGGAATGCAGTATTTCCCGTGGCTGCGCAGCCCCAGCTGTGACCTACATATTTTGCCACAATCAAGACAAGCATAACCAGTGTCCGCAGGTGGACAGGTGTAATATATAACACTATTGCATACATCCACAATACACTTTATTATATATACACTTAGAAAACCATTGCGTAAAAAACATAAAACACTTTATTGCAAACTAAATCATAACACTTTTTTAACATGCAAAACATAACCTTTTAGGGCATGTCATTTTAAAACACTACATACGGGTACTATTCGAATACAAAACACATTCCAGAATGTAAACTCCTCAGCATACAATACATAGCGTTTTATACGTTTATAGTAGGCTAATACACAACTCTTTATTGCATGTACATAAATATCGGTTTACACCATACGGATAGAAAATCTTTCATAGCATACAATACATATAAGCTTATTGAGTATATTTATACACAAATAAACAAGTTTAAATCTTGAATGATAGACATTATCGGTACATTCTGGATGCTGATACTCATATAATTATGAGTTCAATTAGAAGTTTCTATTAACTGTTAAGTTGCTAGGAAAAAACACATTCACACACCTTTCAACATTTGTCTTCAAATACACAGTTTAAAAAGTTAAAAAAAAAAAGTTTTCCCAGTCAAAATAAAGTATTTTAATTCACAACTAATATTTGGCTATGATAAAGACATTTGACATAACTCATGAAGAAAAAAAATTAGCCTAAACAGCCGATTATCTACGACTACAAGCTACCCACACTCACACATATACAATCAAAGTTTACATGAAAACGAATGCAATAAGACACATATAATACATATGTATGTTAAAAACACTTCACATAATTTCCTAACATTTGGATTTATTAGATCTATGACATGCGTTAACATTACTGATATAGCTTCGGTTTATGCCGAGTGTATGGGCCAACTCAAAACAACGTGTGTCGGGAACAAATCGGAACTCATCAACTTCTACTGCAAATGTACGAAATTATTGAGAGAGAGACAGAGAGAGAGAGAGAGAGAAAGATAGAGGGTATGGTTTTGAGTGTGTGAGTGCAAAAAAGAGAGAAGAGAGAAAAAAATACAGAAAGTGAGAGCTATATGTGTGTGTGTGTGTGTGTGAGAGAGAAAGAGAGAGAGAGAGAGAGAAAGAAAGAAACAGAGCTCTGAAACAATTGCTATTGACCTATTAAAATTTACTTTCCTTTGACAATTACAATATTTCACATCCCAAGTGAGATTGTTCATTGCTGTATTTATTGTTATTTGTTTTCAAGCAGCTAGCCTTAGTTCTATAACTTTGAGATAGAACACGCCATTTTGTTTTTCAAATTTATAATTTATGCAAAGGTCAAAGTTTGCCATCACCGTCTGCTTTTATATTTTTACTTGAACGATGTTCGACATTCTCGTCCTTTGCTTCAGCAGACGTGACCTTTTTCTGAGACTTGTCAAGTTCCGAAAGCTCAACGAAACCTATAGGAGAGACTTGGCTGTGGTCGGCTATCCGCAGCTCGTCACTGGGATCTTCTTCGTGCAGAAATTTCGAGGATCTTTTCTCGACCTGGTCGTGTTGATCGGATAGAGTTTTAGATCCCTTCTTTTTCTTTTGACGTCGAATGCAGCACATCAGGACTATAAGGACTATTAATGAGATGAGAAGTATAGCACCTACTACGCCAACGATAATCCAAATAAATATCGGAACCCGGGAGACGGCTTCAGCCACAGTCTCGTCATCATCCTGACCGCTCTCGCAGACGTCCCCGCAGATTCTCTGTACTACTTCCGGGTCGTGCCCGAATTCGGTGACCTGTGAGGCGTCCCACAGGAAGATGGCGGATTTATCGTTGCTAGAAAGCTTGCAGGCGTCGAAGGCGTCATCGCAGGTGAGATTAGACCGCGTGCAGAGGAGCTCCCCCTTTTCTTGAATGTAGCGCTGGTCTTGCAAGGCGCACCTGAAGATAAATTTGGATGGATCGCTAGACTTCTCCGATACTGTCAGATTCGCAGTGTGAACGTAGTCCGAACCGTAGACATGTTCTGTTTCTGTAGCACACCGCGTTGTTTTGTCGTCATTTAAACATTCAAGCCATCTGAAAAGAAAGGGAATACGTAGTAACGACGTAGGCTTAGACTAAAATAGACCCCATGTTTATTCATCTTGTGTACTACAGTTATAGTAAAACTGAATTTAATTATTTTTTTTGACCAATAAAATTATCTTATTTTAATATAGATGATATATGCATAAGGATGCACTGGGGACATGGACCTTCCGATTCGACAGCATCGCACAGGACCAAGCGAACAAACCACTAGAATCACAAGGCCATCCAGATCCCCGAAAAAAAGAATCTTTCTGACTAGTTGTGTTTCGCCAGCATTAATATTATGATTATTTACATTATGAATACCTTACCTTCTAGTTATTATAATTAGGTTATCTTTATTTGTGTCTCTTAACAAGCCCATTCTAGAATATGGCCAGCACAACGACCAACCGCCTTTACTTTCTTCAACTTAAGTCATGTACCAATTAGAATTGGGTAGACTCAGGGGCGTCCTAGAAATTCCGAAATAAAAAAATCCCAGTCTTCACAGAGATTCGAACTCGGCGCTTCTCAGTTCGCAATCTAAGTGCTTTATCACAGGACCAACATTCTTACTCCCCACCCCTTTATTAAAATAACTCGTTGTAATATAATTTGGTTACAAATTTCTTTTGAAAATAGATTTTTTTGTTTGCTATGCTTTTATTTGTTTAGGTGACTAGAACATAGTCATTTAGGACGCTGTAGATTATACAAGGTTGTTTACGTGACTAGAACATAGTCATTTAGGACGCTGTAGATTATACACGGTTGTTTACTTGACTAGAGCATAGTCATTTAGGACGCTGTAGATTATACACGGTTGTTTTACGTGATTAGAACATAGTCATTTAGGACGCTGTAGATTATACACGGTTGTTTTACGTGACTAGAACATAGTCATTTAGGACGCTGTAGATTATACTAGTTTGTTTACGTGACTAGAACATAGTCATTTAGGACGCTGTAGATTATACAAGGTTGTTTACGTAACTAGAAAGAACATAGTCATTTAGGACGCTGTAGATTATACAAGGTTGTTTACGTGACTAGAACATAGTCATTTAGGACGCTGTAGATTATACTAGTTTGTTTACGTGACTAGAACATAGTTATTTAGGACGCTGTAGATTATACTAGTTTGTTTACGTAACTAGAACATAGTCATTTAGGACGCTGTAGATTATACTAGTTTGTTTACGTGACTAGAACATAGTTATTTAGGACGCTGTAGATTACACAAGGTTGTTTACGTAACTAGAACATAGTCATTTAGGACGCTGTAGATTATACTAGTTTGTTTACGTGACTAGAACATAGTTATTTAGGACGCTGTAGATTATACTATTTGTTTACGTGACTAGAACATAGTTATTTAGGACGCTGTAGATTATACTAGTTTGTTTACGTGACTACAACATAGTCATTTAGGACGCTGTAGATTATACAAGGTTGTTTACGTGACTAGAACATAGTTATTTAGGACGCTGTAGATTATACAAGGTTGTTTACGTGACTAGAACATAGTTATTTAGGACGCTGTAGATTATACAAGGTTGTTTACGTGACTAGAACATAGTCATTTAGGACGCTGTAGATTATACAAGGTTGTTTACGTAACTAGAACATAGTTATTTAGGACGCTGTAGATTATACAAGGTTGTTTACGTGACTAGAACATAGTCATTTAGGACGCTGTAGATTATACAAGGTTGTTTACGTAACTAGAACATAGTCATTTAGGACGCTGTAGATTATACAAGGTTGTTTACGTAACTAGAACATAGTCATTTAGGACGCTGTAGATTATACAAGGTTGTTTACGTGACTAGAACATAGTCATTTAGGACGCTGTAGATTATACAAGGTTGTTTACGTGACTAGAACATAGTTATTTAGGACGCTGTAGATTATACAAGGTTGTTTACGTAACTAGAACATAGTTATTTAGGACGCTGTAGATTATACAAGTTTGTTTACTTACGATGCCAATAGATCTTCGTCGAACTGAATCGTGAATCCGTGCCATGGCTGCTCAGTCACCGTCAGGTTCAGAACGACACCCTTGAGATAGTTGACAATCTTGCCATTTTTCTTGCCCGTCGTCACGTCTGCTTTCACGGGATTCGCTGTAGTTGTAGTTGGCAAGGCAGACGTTGTGTTCACTTCTGTTGTACCTGTGACATTATTGACATTGGCAGCAGCTGTAGCGACAGAAGTGTTCTGGGAAACAGTGACGCTTACAACCATCAAGAGGACGAAACACTGTATTCTTTTACTCAAACCAGAGATAGCCATATTTGTTTGTTTTGTTAAGATATTCACCTGCATAAATAAACAAGCAAAAATATTTAATAATAAAAACTTATCCCAGGGGAGGAAATATACATTCTACAGCCACTTCTCGCAATAATGTAAAAATATATATATATATATAATTAATTTATCAGTACTATTAATTAACTAGTTCGTTAATTGTTTTTCATTGATTTATATTTGTTAGGAATAATTATGCAAAGTTTCAACTTGATCCGATAATGGCAATTGGTAGATATATCGTGTTCAGAATTTGTACGAGACAGACAAAGTAAAATAGTAGATATGAGGTTTGTAAAATATGATTGGCTTAATAGCAACCATTTTTGGAATGGATTCAATGCGTTCTGGCTGTTACAATTGTCTTTGATCCAGACAATTCGTTTATGTATAACTCTAGTGAATAAAGAAATAAAGTATATTTCAATGTTTTACCAGCTGTCTGAATGTGTAAGTTTTCAACATGTGAAGTTTGGTAAAAGTTAATTAATTCTAATAGGTGAAAACCTTCAAAATTGTGACAACTAGCCCCTTCGTTCCCTATATATGTATATAATACTTATATACAATCTTTCAATGTCAAGACTATGCTTCTTAACTAGATCCATCAATACTAGGGGGCCTAAATCTCAAGCTAGATGCAGTTAATCTAGTCTATACTACCGTCTTCAAAGTCTAGATCTATATCACCAAATTAGAATTTTCTATACTCTGAGTAGATTTATACACGGGGTAAATTGGTTTCTTTTTTTTTTTTTTCAATTTTCATTCTTAATTAATACACTAGTTATACAACTTCTTCCCTAGAGATGGCAAGGTATGAAAAGGGTAACTTTACTTATTGTTCAGAGCGAATTAATCGCTCTTACAAAATGTTATTAGCTTCCAAAGGAGTAATTTTATTTTTTAAAGCTTTTTTTCATGCTACTTATTTATTCGTGTTTTTTTAAATCACTCTGACAGCCACGTTTACCAATGGATGGTGCTAAAGGAGATATAAGTTTTGATAAAAGGAACAAATTCAGTTAAAAAAGGTCAATCAGGTGTTACTTAAGTCAAGAACAAATTTCAATGGAATAACTCTTTTCTATTGATCACAAAGTGGAGTTTTAAATTGGGATTTGACGAAAGCTGAGTGGCGTTTGCTAAATGCCCAAATGCAGCACAAAACCGTTCTACCCCGTTACTTCTTGCCCTCAAAGGGGAGACCATACATGCTTTATAAAATTTTTTTTTTTTTTTCGGTTGTAAAATATGTAAGATTAGCTTCGTTTTAACTAGCAGAAATTATATACACTACTTGAAAAAAATATCATGATTTCGGATTTTCAATATATTTTCTAGTTCACAAGATCTAAGCGGTCGGACTGACGTACGGACAGACAGACCACATAAAGCTTATAGCACCCATTTCCCTTTCGGGGACCGCTAAATATGTCACGGCCGTGGATCACAGTATTTCTTACGGCATCTTCCATGATCTAAGAAATATTCAGACCAAATTTCAACTCAATGATATCGTTTATTACTTTAACATGTTTACATGCAAACAGACTTCGTGTAATTGGCTTTAAATTCTAGTTTTTTTGTGATACTAATTACAAGTAGATGAATATATAAAAACACTTGACGCATTCTAAATTAATGGGTAAAATAGCTAGAATAGTCAAGTAAATCTTAATAAATCTTAAATCTCAGGGGTCAGTTATTTGTGTTGATTAAATTCAATTCCAATTTTTATTTATTGACAAGACAGATATCAACACTAAAAACCAGAGAAAAACGAATTCACATTAGAAAAAAAAATAATCACAGTGTATAGTTAATACTCTCTCATTACATAATAAAGTTGCTGTAAGTAAAGTTCCCCTTTCAAACCTTGCGGTCTATAGGGCAGAGGATGTGAAGGACAACTGTTTCCAAGGCCGACGGTTAACGAGGGTCACACGTGGCCATCACAACGACCAACCGCTTTACTTTCCCCAACTAATGTCAGGTACCAATTAGATATATAGAAACAGCGCGTTTAAAAAACGTGAATCAAAATTATTATCAGAATCAAAATCTAAAATCATCCACATTGTCATTAACATAATTAATAAGCATGTTTGAGAAAGTAATGACATTATTATCTTTGTTGAGAATACTTATAGAATCCATTACTTAGATTATTTTTTTATAGATAATAATTGGTTTTATTCTTGTAATTGTAATACATATAAGACATGTTGATGTCTTATTCAATTTAACACTAATAGATTTTTAAATTACATTATTGTAGAGTAGTTTAAATATCCGTAGTCTTTTATTAAATGCTTTTGAAATTATGAGCTTGCATTACAATCTTCCACAAATTCCATATTTATGAAATATTACGTATACAATTATATATAATTTCTTCTTTTTTTTATCTAAATAATTACCTTTACTGAAAGTGTATTCAAATTATAATTATTTTCAGCTTAGTGCGAAACAGTTGCAAATAGTCCTAACAAATGTTAGTTAGTACACAGCGGCATATCTTTTATAGAGTTTGATAAATGTCTCTGGTCATCAGTTGATGATGTAAGCCTCGTGTCATAATTAAATCTACAAACAAGACTGGGTCCAAACTGGGTCATGATGACTTCATTCCAGACGGAGTTACTCATTGCGCGTGACGTAAACTGACAGATGCTTGAAATAAAGAAGAGCAAAAATTTGTTTTTACTAATTATAGGTACATCTTTGTTATTATAGGTACATCTTTGTTATTATAGGTACATCTTTGTTATTATAGGTACATCTTTGTTATTATAGGTACATCTTTGTTATTATAGGTACATCTTTGTTATTATAGGTACATCTTTGTTATTATAGGTACATCTTTGTTGTTTATACTTTTGACTAGAAGCCAAATCACAGAGAAATGGTTGTAGTATTTTTGTTAATATTCGTCTTATGTTCCTTCAGAAACCTCCTAGTCCAAATCTCCTAGCCCAAACCTCCAAGCCCAAACCTCTAGCCCAAACCTCCTAGCCCAAACCTCATAGCCCAAATCTTCTAATCCAAACCTCCTAGCCCAAATCTCCTAATCCAATCTCTTAGCCCAAACCTACTAGCATAAACATCCTAGCCCAAACCTTCAAGCCCAAACCACCTAATCCAAACCCTCTAATTCAAACCTCTTAGTCCAAACCTTCTAGTCAATTCTAGTCCAAACTTCCTAATCCAAACCTCCTTGTCCAAACCTCCCGCAGGTTTCAAACTCGGTACCATTGAGACAAGAGTCCACAGCCCTTACCACAGTACAAGACAATCATTAGGGGAATAAATGATTTTAAAATGGATTCAAATGATTAGTTGGCGCTAAGAAAATGACTTTAATGCTTTCTGTGTGTTCCTAAATTGGCACTCTATAAAGAGGACATTGGACAAGATTTTTAAAAACAACTTTTATTCTTGTTTATTCTGCTCCCACAATCTGTTTTACTTAAAATTGTTACTTTCTCGTGAGCTAAACAATTATGTATTGCATACACATAGAAGATGAAATAGTTTGTTTTTTTTACAAGGAGGTACACTACTATAATTATCCCAACTCACTAATGAATTGCGACATACTGTATGATTCAGAGATTAAGAGGCTACTAAAACTATTTATATCTCTTAAATTCATCAAAGAAAATGAACTTCTTAAGAGCCTTGTATCACACGGCCATTGCATTACTGAAGAGCTCTTGAAAACATGTGATTTAACATCGTCACTGTAGACCAAGTCACCATCCAAATTAGACTTGTACTGTCTGCAATGTCTATTCTAAATGGGTTATTATCTTTCGGAAATGCTAGATTGGCTATTTTTAGATATGCAATGATATATTATATATGAACCTTTATTCTCTCATACTTTACATACTTTTAATAGATAAACATTATTAGTTTTTCTTCATTGAAAGCCATATTTTCTTCTTAAAAATTGAATTCATGTATTTTGCTGTAGATTTTACGGCAGTGAGATTGAAATCCTGGTTTTAAATGTTTTATGGGTAGCCAAGCGATTCACAAACAGAATCAAAGACAAAAAGCAGATGGCCTTGCTTGACCATTGACTCCCTGAACAACTTTTCGATTGGGAAGTTGTGCATTTCATAACGTCCTCAATGCGACTAAGATAAGCAAAGACACCCCCAGGAGCTCTCTCATGAAATGCGGAATCAACATGACACAATTGACAGGGTATTGTAGCCGATCGTTGACTTGTAGCACCAAACTGCTGGTAGACATTAACACTGTTGTAGGCGTTATAAATATATATATATTTATATAAATTAAAAAAATTAAAATTAAATTATGGCTTTTATATAGCGCTACTTTTATGCTTTGAACACTTTGGTCCAATCTCAGTTGTGGACCAGTGAGGGGGAATGAGTGTCTAGAAAAAGGTTTTTCCGTGCTGCCTTTAGGCGCTCAGTAAACAGAACTCTGCCCGAGTCGGGTGTCGAACCTCGAGCCCCCTTCATGGGGGCCTCTCGGCCACGCTTCCCACAACTACTATTAACTAATAAAACTTCAAATACTTGAATAACTTCCTTGTGAACAAAACTAAATAGAACTTTTATTATAATATAGATAAAATCAAGTTCAAATGAGATAACATAATTGTACTAGACCCTAGTAATAATATTCTTTAACAAAATCTAACTCAATATAATAACACAACCTTCCAGTTTCATGTCCTGGAGTTGTCTCCCCTAACTAAGACCATATGACGACAATGCCACTCATGTTGCATCTTCCCACCGTCACCATAGAAAAACACACACACATACATTTCATAACTCTGGAAAAGTCTAATCCTGGATGACTCCTCGTGGCACGTAGTCGTGAGTGTAGAGGTTTCAAGAAAATGTAGTCGTGAGTGTAGAGGTTTCAAGTAAATGTAGTCGTGAGTGTAGAGGTTTCAAGTAAATGTAGTCGTGAGTGTAGAGGTTTCAAGTAAAAGTAGTCGTGAGCGTAGAGGTTTCAAGAAAATGTAGTCGTGAGTGTAGAGGTTTCAAGTTAGTGTAGTCGTGAGTGTAGAGGTTTCAAGTAAATGTAGTCGTGAGCGTAGAGGTTTCAAGAAAATGTAGTCGTGAGTGTAGAGGTTTCAAGTTAGTGTAGTCGTGAGTGTAGAGGTTTCAAGTAAATGTAGTCGTGAGTGTAGAGGTTTCAAGTAAATGTAGTCGTGAGTGTAGAGGTTTCAAGTTAGTGTAGTCGTGAGTGTAGAGGTTTCAAGTAAATGTAGTCGTGAGTGTAGAGGTTTCAAGTAAATGTAGTCGTGAGTGTAGAGGTTTCAAGTAAATGTAGTCGTGAGTGTAGAGGTTTCAAGTAAATGTAGTCGTGAGTGTAGAGGTTTCAAGTAAATGTAGTCGTGAGTGTAGAGGTTTCAAGTAAGCATACTGGTGAGTATAGAGGTTTCAAGTAAGTACACTGGTGAGTATAGAGGTTTCAAGTAAGTACACTGCTGAGTGTAGAGGTTTCAAGTAAGTACACTGGTGAGTATAGAGGTTTCAAGTAAGTACACTGGTGAGTATAGAGGTTTCAAGTAAGTACACTGGTGAGTATAGAGGTTTCAAGTAAGTACACTAGTGAGTGTAGAGGTTTCAAGTAAGTACACTGGTGAGTATAGAGGTTTCAAGTAAGTACACTGGTGAGTATAGAGGTTTCAAGTAAGTACACTGGTGAGTATAGAGGTTTCAAGTAAGTACACTGGTGAGTATAGAGGTTTCAAGTAAGTACACTGGTGAGTGTAGAGGTTTCAAGTAAGTACACTGGTGAGTGTAGAGGTTTCAAGTAAGTACACTGGTGAGTATAGAGGTTTCAAGTAAGTACACTGGTGAGTGTAGAGGTTTCAAGTAAGTACACTGGTGAGTGTAGAGGTTTCAAGTAAGTACACTGGTGAGTGTAGAGGTTTCAAGTAAGTACACTGGTGAGTGTAGAGGTTTCAAGTAAGTACACTGGTGAGTATAGAGGTTTCAAGTAAGTACACTGGTGAGTGTAGAGGTTTCAAGTAAGTACACTGGTGAGTGTAGAGGTTTCAAGTAAGTACACTGGTGAGTATAGAGGTTTCAAGTAAGTACACTGGTGAGTGTAGAGGTTTCAAGTAAGTATACTGGTGAGTGTAGAGGCTTCATGCAAGCAGGACAGACGCCAGCAACGAAAGAACATCAGGGAAAAGCAAATGCAGTCAGTATAGAAATTAAAAGCAACCTACCCTTGCTTTGATTATAATGGGCTTTACAAAATGAGATAGCACTCATGTCTGACCAACAAGGAAGAGCTTTTATTATTATTTTGTGGTCGATAATAATAAAGCTTGTCTTCCAAAGTTCGAGCCCGAAGACGTACTTATTTTGACAAATCCAGGGCAAGCATAACCATTGTCCGCAGGTGGTCGAATAAGACTTTCTTTTCGCCGTCTACGTCTGTCCTCGGAAGCGGGATATTCTTTTGGTCTCAAATTTGTACCCCTCGGCCGCCATGTTCTCTTCTCTATGTTAGCTAAGGCAAGCTTAGTTGGTCTTCTGTGGGGCACCTCTGTTACGTTGACCACCTTCTAGCTCACCAAAAAAAAAAGACTGCTTTTGGCATACGTTTTGTGAACGATACTTCCCTCTTATAAGAATATAAAGCATTGAAAAGCTTCATTTCTTTTATTTTTTTTACCCTACCTGTATTTCCATATTATACAATTATTATTAGTCTAAGAGATATAACATAGAAATGTTTTGTGTAGTTTGTTTAATTTTTCAAAACGTAATATTGTCACGTGACGCGATTTAAGCTATACCGACCTAGAGGTTCTTCAAGCCAGAACTTTTGTACTAAACTGTTTGGGAAGGTCACAGCTTCTGCAATGACACATTTCGTCCATCTCCACTCCTTCATACTAATAGCTTATGAGACATTAGACCAGCGATGAGGGTAGATCAGTGATGCCCAAATTACGGCCCGCGGGCCAGACCCGGCCCTCTTCATGGTTCCATCCGGCCCACTGAAACGTCAGCACAAAGTGTAAGGCTAGCTACAGTGTTGCTCTCATTTTAGAAGAGTAATGAAGCCATTTTTCAGCGCATTAAAAAACAACAAAATATCCCATTATTAATTAATGTAAGTACTAGATCCAAGGGATTCTAATGAAATAGTTTGAGGTCAATTTAATTTCGTACTTTATGGTGATATGACCCGCGACCCGAGTGTTGGAAATTAGATTGGCCCGTAGACCGAATAAGGTTGGTCATCACTGCTGTAGATTATTGCATAATCAAGACTTCGATTAACAAACTCTGCTTACGTGATACTAATACTCTACTGTATAGCTATACAGATTATTTTGTTTAAAATCCGAATTAAAAAAAAAACTTTAGATAGATAAGTGTTATTTATAGAAACGTGTAGTATTATTATTAGGCTAAATTTGTCCTAATTGAATTTTTTAGTATTTTAAAAATATTTAGTTTCATCAAAATTTTAATTCGTGTCCTCAAAGGTGAAGCACTTATTGCGTCGAAGTTTT
Source organism: Biomphalaria glabrata (assembly GCF_947242115.1). Lineage (NCBI taxonomy): Eukaryota > Metazoa > Mollusca > Gastropoda > Planorbidae > Biomphalaria > Biomphalaria glabrata. The sequence continues at coordinate 5,924,657 of NC_074721.1, read as the reverse complement.
ACAGGTAAGGAGTCACTGATAAGACTATCTTGTTGTTTCTTTATTTACCTGGCGGACCAGCTCATAGTTAATTGGGTTAAGAAATACCAGCTAATTGTATCATCCAGGTGTTAAAAACAAGGTCGTTGTGCCCATAGACTATGGACCTGTGGACAGTAAATCTTTCAGGTCAACATGGACGCATAGCATACGTAAATAACGACACATTTATGCATGCACATAGCGACCTTTTACACGTGTCTCTTAGGAACATTAACACTGGTGTAAATTCAAGGGAGAGAGAGCCACGGACTACAGAAAATAATAACGATGTTTATTAGGATGTTATTATGTTATTCTGAAATAAATGAGAACAACAACACACATAAAGTCTTGGTCTTTAGCTATTCTCCTGCTCAAACAGTTCACTGGAGCCGCCTATGTTGAACATGCATCGCGGCTGCCAGAGGTTAACAGATCTGTATCACGGACTGTCACAGAGTAACAGATCCGTATCTTGTCTTATCTTATATAATGCAGACGTCACTTCAAAATAGAAGATTATTACGTATCGCTCTACTGTTGTCACAGAAACCGATGTTGTTTTAGAATATGAAGAAAGTATTCTACTACTTAGACACGACCTTTTGCTGCCTTGCGCACCATCCTGACTACCCCACAGATCAACTCACCTCGTCTCTAACCATCCTGACTACCCCACAGATCAACTCACCTCGTCTCTAACCATCCTGACTACCCCACAGATCAACTCAACTGGCCTCCAACCTTCCTGCTGGTCTATATACTGGTAGTGAATTATTTCCTTCTACTGTATTTTTAGTCAATTCCCTACTCTTGGGTGGAAGATGTTACGTTTCTCCTCCCTCGTACGAAGGCTCCGCCACTCCTTCATAACACCGAGCTTCCGGTTCTAAACGGTGTGCCGTTGCGCATTATCCCGGGTTACGCTATCCCCTTAGTGGCACCCGGCTAGAAACGGTCAATATAGGAAACTAACAGTGAAGCAAAACGAGACTCCAGCCTAAGAACTATGTTCATTGCACTGGCCGGGATGGAAAGAGAGCCCCCAACGACCCTATCACGATTCGCAAGGGGGCTGTTTTATGACATGGCCACTGTGATACCGTGAAAAAAAAATGGAGGAAACTCCCCGGTGTGCTCTGCCTTCGGACTCACCTCTAGTGACCAGGGTCTCGAGCCACCGGAAATACGGATGTGATCTCTTTACATCTGTTGAAATCTGTTCCAGACAGAACAACTGCTTAGACAGAAGGCGGAAGTGAGCTCTCATTGGCCTAAAGTTTCAAGAGTCTGACTCAACTCTCTCGGACAATTACAAATTTGGTGTGCATCATAAACAAAGGGTCATGAGCAGAAGTACAATACTCTTATAATCTCAATATCATACGCACACGACATAATAATGTTTAGCCAACTAGGTAAACTTTTGAGTACAAAGTAATCGCTACTTCCTCTTTTTTTTTCAAGGCGTCTTGGAGAGGAAAAAAAAGGGGGAGGGGCTTATGGTCATTATATAGCGAATATTGACTGAATATCTAAACATGAACAATCTACGTCATCGACTATGGGAATATCCGGATATTACGTAAATACCATGAAGGAACTATAAACATTTGTTACGGCTCTTTACAAAGTTAAAGGAGTAACTGAAAATTTGTTACGTAAAATAAAGGGCACCTTCTTCTCAACCTCCAGTAACGAGCTCCTGAAACTAAGGAAAATGCTTCCTTATGCATAGTGAAATTACTTATGATAGTGATGCCAAAATTACGGCCCTTTACGTGGTTTCACCCGGCCCGCCAAAACGACAGCAAAGTTTAGAAAATCTCACTCCAAAAAACAAAAACAAAAAACAACAATAATTGAGAAATATATCTTTACCTACTTTAGGGCCCCCACTTTTTCTCTGAAGGGTTGGTGCAATAACCTTTAACATTTGTGTGTTTATGAAATGCGTAGGACGTAATCATCTTCTTTTTTGAAGTAACGTCTGCATTATAGAAGATATTTAAGATAATGGGACTCTGAATGTAGAATCTACCAGAAAAAATGAACGGATCTTTACTATTTGTGGACATGATAATAAGTCAACATATTTGTTTTATAAAGAAACGGTGGATGTTTTGAAAAAAACAACAACATTTAAACGGAATTATCAAACAAATATGGAGGCATTATTGAATTGAGCCGCGAATTAAAGATTGTTGAACTACGCCTAAAGATTGGAGGATCGACGGGAAAATTTACAAAAAAGAGACAAGAAAATTTGTCGGTGGTAACGCTAGCAACAATGTTGCTCACATTTTAAGCAGAGAAATAAAGCCATATTCAGACGCGTAAAATATAAGATAAACCTCAAATATTCCATTAATTACTTTTGTTGTAGAACTGCGTGTTTTAATCAAAAATACTTAAAAGTCATATTAATTTCGTTAATGTACCTAATTGGTGATATGGTCAGACCATATTAGATTTGTGCATGAAGACCTGTTAATACAAAGTAATTTCCTATAGCAATGTACAGCATTTATTTCTGTTTTCTTTTTGGTGTAATAATTTTACATTCAGACAAATTGAAAAGTGTATGAGCCGGCATATTACTTCATTTACTCAATTAAATGAGGTTCGTGGGTTGCAGGGGCGTAGCTAGGAATTCGCGATCATTTAGGGGCCCGGGGGACTTGACTTCTTTTGGGGGCCACTGAATTTTGCGTAATATTTAATGTAAAAATTACTAATTTGGCGCACCTCTCAAGTGGGGATCTGGGGGATTTTCAAATTTACCCCATCCCCTTGACCTAGCTACGCCACTGATGGGTTGACGGTTAAAAAAAAAATCCCATCTCTTTTCTTATAAACTATAGTCTATAATTATAAATTCCAAAAAGTATTATATAAGAAACAAAGACAAAAATACTGATTTCAAAAATGCAAAACATTTTATTGTAATGTAAAAATGATATAGAAAATTATATATAAACTGCATGGGTATCTATTAATAGAATAATATTGTTTCGGTAAACAGAACACACATTTTGTAATTGTTTTTTTTTTCATAGAAATATATATGATAAGATTTAATAATTTTTAAAATGTCAATAAATATATAATGTTAATTGTATATTGTCTAACTATATGACACACATGTGAATAAACTTATAATTTAAATATGAATCAATATGTAAGTTCATTATAAGGAATCATTTTTAAAGGAAAGCTAGAATGCTTTAAAAAAAAAAACTGAGGTAAAATATAACATGGAAACTAGCATGTATATTTACAATATTAAAAAAAAAACACATCTCAGGAATAAAAAAAAAACTAATTGGATTTTTTTCTAAGTATGAATACAATCATTTGCTGGTATAGTAGTAAAGCAAGTTCCCCTTTCAGACCTTACGATCTATAGAACAAATGATGTTTCTGCTGCCCACGGTTAACGAGGGTGCCATGTGGTCAGCACAACGACCAACCGCCTTTACTTTTCCCCAACTAACGTCAGGTACCCATTTGAGCAGGGTCGACTCAGAGGCGCCCTAAAGATCCCGATATTAAAAATCCCAGCCTTCATCAGGATTCGAACATATCATATTCTTATTAGTATTTGTTTTTGCATTTGAAGATTATGGTTCAGTGTTTAATGTATGATTGCAACTTTACTTTTAAGACTTCTATCATGAAGGCTTTCTAAATTTCATGATTTTACTTAAGGTTTTGCTTTAATCAAATGTGAATATTCAATGTTTATGAATCTCACTGCTCTATTTTGTGTCTGTTTTCTTGAGTGGACAGGTTCCAAACAGAGGAGGCATATTCTATATAGGGAAATATAAGATGACCAAGATGACCATTTCATCTCGAAAGATATAAAAGGTCAAAGGGGGCCATCTTGTAATCGAAACGTGTAATGGCAAAGTGAAATCAAGTTGTATAACCATCCTCATAAAAGATTTTGAAAACATAGATTTGAAAGCCTTATAATGGTCACACTTACATTGTACGCCACAACCAATACCTGTTTTTTTTTTTCAACTGTTTTTATACAGCGCATCTTTCAACGCATTGCATACTCAGTGTCCAATCTTTTTTGTGGACCAGTTGGGGGGGGGGGGGGAATGGTATCTGAGAGAAGGTTTCCGTGTAGCTTTTAGGTGCTCAGCAAACACAAATTTTATCGAGTAGGGATTCGAACTCCAGCCCCCTTGTGAGGTGGCCAAGCCCTAGCCAAGCGGCTTTGGCCTCTAAGCGACACATCCCATTCTAATAATTCATTTTCTTGGGTAAATATCACAATGGAATCAATAAATGCTGCTCGAGGTGTTACACAAACTCTAAACAAACAAAATATCGAAACGCATTGGGAAACAGTCTAAAAAAACAATATCAATAAAATATTCCCTAAATAACATAGTCGTTTGTACTACACAAGAATGTAACAATTATAACAGAATGACGTATTATTACGAACATTTTTTTTTTTTTGCAAGTGTCATTTAAGTACTATTTTTAACAGTAAAAGAAAAAAAAAAGAATACTTTTAAGTTATGCTCGTAAGAAGAAACCTGAAGTCAAACTGACAATTTTCTTTTATATGTGCATTTACACTAAAAGCCAACTACACTAGACAGGGTTAAATTCACTAATAAGTTTGAGAAGCTACAATTTTATAACGAATTCACACTGTAATTCTTGTTTGTTTTTTTTAGTTATTTTTTTTTTTACTTTCAATTGTCAAAATATACTGTCATTTACTTGCGAGGCCAACGCACGGACTAACACACACATACACACACATATACACACACAGAGCGATAAACACTGCCAACCATTGGCGCTGACATCAACAGAATATTATACAATGTCATGCATTGAAACAAACATGATAAAATCGAATGTCATGAATTGACATCAAAACGATATATAAAAATGATATTATACAATATAAGGCACTGATATCAATAGGATATTATTCAATGACAGGCATTAACATCAAAATAATTTTATAAGGTACTAACATGATAAAATCGAATGTCATGAATTGACATCAACATAATATGACACAATATTAGGCACTGACATCAATAGGATATTATTCAATGCCAGGCATTGAAATCCAAATGATATTATACAAAGTCAGGAACTGACATTCAACAAAGGCCTTAAACAGCTTCACACAATTAACGTGATACTATACAATGTTAGGCACTGATCTATCTATGGCCTCCTTCAGTCGCGAAGCGACTATGGATCATCTCACGTGATATGAATGCCTGGGCATTAGCTGTGGTCAGAACGATGTCGTCCACACATCAGTATGCCTCTCCACGCAGCTGATGTATCCAAAGGAACGGCAGTGCCGGTACAGTTTGGGGTCAGCGGCGTCGCAGGTTCTGCCAGGTTATTATACAATGTCAGGCACTGATATCAACAGAATATTATACAATGTCAGGCATTGACATCCAAACGGCATTTAACAACTTCACGCTATTACAACATGATGTAAACAAAATGCCACACGCTGACACATGTATACCAATAAGCAAAGTGACGGATCATCAAACACACACACACACACACACAATCAAATGCTGTAGTATAATGTAACATACAAAGGAATAAATGCTGTCACAGTTTTTGTTTCAATCTTAAATGGCTCTCCCACAAAGAAAACACCAACTCATATAATAAAAAGATTCCAGCCTTTTAACGAGTTACAATCATTATACATTCTCGATAAAAAAAATTTCAGAAGCTCAAATACCATAATAATGACTATATGAGGTGAACTATTGGGGTGTTTTCGGGCCTCTTAATAAGGAATGTAGTTTTGAAGGACATGGTCAGCATTCTCTGGTGAAACTCTACATGGGCAGATTTCACTGGTTCCAATTTTCAGCTTCCGGAACATATGTTGTCTCATTCTGTTGTGTCCGGTTCTGTGGGGATTAGACGTTGATCTTGTCAGGATAGCTTATAATAGGAGTCATCTTTCTTGTGATACGGATGAGAGCTTGTCCATTTCTCATTTATTCTAATCACCATTAGTTTCTTCATTTCTTCTGGCCAGAGTGCAATGTTTAATTGTTTGTTCTCCCACACTTGGCGAGTGTGTCAGCCTTCTCATTTCCTTGATTTAATTGTATTAAACATGGTAGGCTAGTATACACAATTTTTATATTCTTATTATTTTTCTTCAATAGCGGCACAGTTCATTTTAAGAATTGCCATAAGCGATCTCCTAAAAAGAAATGGTTCATGACTACATCTGTTTGATATCTTCATTAACTGTTTGAAATCTTCATTAACTGTTTGACATCTTCATTAACTGTTTGACATCTTCATTACCAAAAAAAGGTGTAGGCTAAAATATTCGCTTAAATATCTAAAGTTTTCTTTAATGTTTAGCAATTTACATACTAATAGTTAATTCGAAAACGCTTGAGATGGAGAAGATTTTATGAAAATTCGAGTTCCGAGATACTAAGTCCACAGCTTAATAAAATGAGCTATTTGAATATAAATTAAACACAGTTTCTGGTGTTTATATCATCAGAAATATATTTCACTGTAGATGAAAGATAAATGTTGGTTTTTAGATGTGTGCATATTTTGATGAATGATGCAAATATAAAGTTAATATATTGCCTAAGTGTCGCTTGTTCTTGAGTTTCGTGTACTGGATGATCTTTGACTTTCCTCTATTTCTGCGTAAGGGTTTTCTGGAGAGCTAAAGAAATCAGTTGAACTGAGATTGATGTTTTGCGCCAAAGAGTATCCTGCACCGTCAGCGGGATCCTTGTGACCCTCGGGCGCGCGCTGATTGGTAGGCGTCTGGGCAGGAGGCGCCATGTTGTAAACATTAATGGGGCGGCTGGTTTGAACTCCGATTGTGGCGTATTCGGGAGTTGGGGCAGATTTAATGCCCACGTTTTCATATTGCCCTTGAGGTTTTACATTTTCATACTGCCCGTTCGGTTGAACGTTTTGGTACTGGCCCGCTCTCCCCGAGGAGCCGCCTTTACTGTTTAGGTCCACATATCGAGTGCTGCTGACGTCTAGGGTGGCGTGCATGGGCGAGCCCGAAGGTCCACTCTTGAGGTCTGCGAACTCAATATCAGAGGCGTCGCTGTTGACGCTTTCCATTCTAGCGCCTCTGTTATGGCTGACGGCGCCTTCCGAATTGTTGAATCTCCTGGGCCTTCCTTGGTGCCCGCGCCGCCCTCGATACCAGACCACAGCCAGGATCACGAGTATCACCACCACAAGAATTCCGAAGATGACCCCTAGAATGATCCCAGAGTGGCCTTCTTCTCCCTTTCCGGTGGAGCCTCCAGCTAAGGGGTCATCAGTAGGTTTACCCGAAGTTGTGCTCGCTGTAATGATGGTAGGTACAGTGATCAAATTCGTTGATTGCGTGCAAGTAGCGCAGGTGACGTCAACGTAGTTCGGGTTAAAGGTTATGTCTAGCTGCTGCTCGGCCGACCAGTACCAGGAACTCGATTCCAACGTGATCGGAAGGCAATTGGTGCAGGGTGCCCTGGTACAAGTCACATTGCTCTCTAGTCGTATGGCAAAGCTCAACAGATCTTCGGCTCTGCAAACGAAAGGATCAGGTGCGGCTCTTGCTACTCTGGCACTTGACGGAATGAGGTCTATACGCTTGACGTTGTAGACATAGACCGAGCCAGCTTCAAAAGACATGATGATGATGCACTTAGATGCTGATGTGTTGTTAAGACAGGAAGAGAATCTGTTGAAGAAATGAAAAAGTTAATTAGTTTCATTGCCCAACAGAGTTACACAAAGAAAAGATATCAAAAAGATAGGGGAAAAAAGATGTATATTATTTCACAATAAATTATATTTTTGAAGTTTCCGGGCTATAATTCCCAGCCTTAACGTGGCAATCAAGTGGATAGAGTATACGATAAGGCCAATAGAAAAGCAAAACCAGTAGCGTAGATAGGGTTTTGGAGGCCCGGGCGACTTGACATTTTTGGGGTTCTTGCATTTTGACATTCGACATCATGACATGAAAAAATGGCGTAATATAAAAATGTAAAACCACATTTCGGACACTCATTGGGGAGATCCCCTCAATTAGGGGTCAGGGGGATTTTAAAGATAGTACCCCCCCTTCCCCCACCCTAGCTATGCCACTGAGAACAACCCCCTGTTGAGGTGCGTAACGGTCGAGTCCATTGCGGTGGCGGAATGGAAGAGAGTGCCAACATGTCACTTTCCACACGGTTTTCCTTAAAGGGGGCCGTTACGTGGCGGACACCTGCCTAGTTGACGTGGTGCAGAGTAGGAACATTGGGTATTTTAAAGCCAGTACGCTCGGACATCGGCCTTACCTCAAGCCCTAACGTCTCTAGGGATACCAGCCATCGATCATATGGATGTAACAAGTTTACATCTGCTTGGATCCCTCCCAGACATAGCAGCTAATCAGACAGGCCGATAGAGAGAGATTCCATGGGCCTAGTTCCAAGTCTTCAAGTCAACTCTTGCGACAATTACCAAGATGATGCATTGGAGAGTTCATGTATTGCTTGCTTGAGTCCCAAAGACATCTTAAGATCGCATCTCATATTTTGTTAACGGTTTTGGGTAGAACCCACTTCTGGCGTGTGTCTTGTCGGAATGTCAAGATGGTCTTTTATTGCGCTGACTGTCACGTGACATGAACGTGAATTGTTGAAAAACAAAAATAAAAAATGAGACATCACGTGACAGACTGAATCCAGGAAATGGGAAGCTGGATAAAACTTGGAGTAATTGCTCCTACAGTCTGGATAGAGTGTAGACGTACTATTGTATAAGGCAGTGATGCCCAAAATATAGCCCGCGGGCCAGATCCGGCCCGTGACTTGGTTTTCTAGATTTAATAAGTCACGAAACTATAGCAACAAAGTAAAATTAAAAGTGTATTTTCTCTTTTGGACCTTGCAGTACATGAGGCAGATGTTAAGTTGTTCTGTAACTCTTGTAAATGTTTCATAAGGATGTCACGTGACCCTCTCAATGATCACCTAAACTTTCCCCCATGTTCAAAGTGCAGAATCCCAGTACTCAAAGATATTTAATTTTGAGACACCTCGGCTTGCCTAGTGTTATTTTTATGTTTTATTTTATGAAACTAACTTGAAATATATCTTCTGGGAGTCATTGTACAGATAATGGAAGCGAACAGTAAGGACAATCGACCTTTAATAATAATAATTATAGATTTTATATAGCGCACTTTCATGCTTTTAGCATGCTCAGAGCGCTATGGTCCAATTTCATTTTTTGAGACCAGTGGGAGAAGGGGGTATCTGGGAGAAAGTTTTCCGTGCTGCCTTTAGGCGCTCAGTAAACACAACTCGAGATCGAACCTCCAGCCCCCTACATAAGTAGCCAAGCCAAGTTAAAGCGTACTTAACCTCTAGACCACGCATCCCAGAGATTTCCCGCTGACATGTTAAAGGTTAGAACTTTTTAACCCGTCTACTAAATTACTGAGGCGGTTTTGACAGAAGAAAATAGAATCGCATAACACTAATGTTTGTACATACAAAAAAAAAATGAATATCTTGGCTTCTGAACCGGGGGTCCCTAGCTCAAATCCTGGTGAAGACTGGGATTTTTAATTTCGATAGATTCGATTGTAAATTCTGTGCGTATTTTTTTTTCAATATATAGGCTACGTTAGAGGCACGCTGGCTGAGTGGCTAGGCTCTAATCACTCTAATGGGTACCTGACATTAATTGGGGAAAACAAAAGACGGTTGGTTGTTGTGCTGGCCACATGACACCATCGTTAACCGTAGGCAACAGATGACCTTGACATCATCAGACCTATAGATCATAAAATCTGAAAGGGCAACTTTACTTTACTTTTGTACATATAGGTCAAAAGTACACATATAGACAGGTACTTGCTTTTCTTACTGTATGTACATAATACACTTACTCTTTAGCGTATTGTACATTCATATGAATATTCGCTGGATGAGTTGTATTTTCCTTCACTCTGATAATCATAGCTAAGTCGTCTGGGGAAGGTGTCGCTAGAGATGGTTTTGAAGTTGTTGCAGTGGTGGTCTGCGGCTGTGTAGGTAAAGATGTGGCAGTAGGTTCTAATGGTGATGATGTCTGAATCGTTGCTGTCGGACTAGGTGCTATGCTGAAAGTAGTCTCGCTGCTGAAAGTATCTGCGCTGCTGAAAGAAGTTGCGCTACTGAAAGAAGTTGCGCTGCTTGGCTGAAAAGTTGCATTTTGCGTAATAGTTGCTGAAAAATCCGATGGCATGAAAGTTGTTGGTGAAGGCGTGACGTATAATGTTGATACGTCCGAGGTTGTAGAACTAAATGCGATGTTGGACGTAGAAGTGATGTTTTGATGAACACTTGAGGATGAATTCTCTGAAGAAAAATACGATTTTGATGAAAACTCAGAAGACAAAAGTGGTGTGTTTGATGTCTCGAGGGCAGATGTGGAAAAAGATGGCGTAGGAAGCAAAGTAGAATTTGATGATGCTGTCTGAAGTGATGATGTCTCTAGCGATGATGTCTCTAGCGATGTTGTCTCTAGCGATGATGTCTCTAGCGATGACGTCTGTTGCAACGCTGTCTGTAGCGATGATGTCTGTTGTGACGCTGTCTGTAGCGATGACTTCTGTAGCGATGATGTCTGTAGCGATGATGTCTCTAGCGATGTTGTCTGTAGTGACGCTGTCTGCAGTGATGATGTCTCTAGCGATGGTTTCTGTAACGATGATGTCTGTAACGATGCTGTCATTAGCGATTCTGTCGATGAAAGTGCTGTCGACAGGGACGCGTTCGACGCTAAGTCTGTTAATGAACTAAAAACCGTCTCAGAAAAAATTCGTAAATTAGCAGTTCCATTTGGTGATATTGTCGAAGAAGTCGTAGGCGCAATAGAAAGCGTTTGGTTTAAGGACAGGGTGCTAGCCTCACTGAAGGCGTTGAAAACAGACGTGGGATTGATGCTGAGTGACGTCTCTGACGACGACGCTGTGTATGTCGTCATTTTCGTTGCTGTGGTTGAAACTACTGTGCTTGAATCGTTGCTCACTAAAGACGAGATCTGAATGCTGTGAACAGATGGAGCTTCAGCTGATAATGAGGATGACGTAAATGTTGATGTTGCTGAAGCTGGCGTAGAAGTTGTTGAAGACTGCGATGCAACTGGATCGATAGAAACAAGCAACACGACAAAAAAGCACATAGTTGGCAGCTCCATCATGTCTTGTCTCTAAAAAAAAGATTTCTGTAACAAGAAGAAAAAAAGAAAATGGTGTAAAAAAAAAGAAAACACAAATTTTCATCTTTTAAAAGTATTTTTTTTTGATACTATAATATTGAGCGATTTTTTAAAGAGCAATTTGAAAGCATATGGTGCTGTAATTCTGTAAGACTTATTGTTCTGTAGGACAATTTTTTTGTTGAACTTATTTTTTTGTAGGACTAATTTTTATGTAGGAATAATTGTTTCGTACACCTAATTTTTGTAGGACAATTTTTTTTTGTAGGAATAATGTTCGTGTAGGACTAATTGTTTTGTAGGACTATTTTAATGTAGGACTAATTGTTTTGTAAGACTAGTTGTTCTATAAGAGTAATTTTTCTCTGGGACTAATTGTTTTGTAGTAGCCTAGTAATTGTTTTTTAGGACTAATTTTTTTATAAGACTAGTTGTTCTGTAAGACTAATTTTTCTGCGGGGCAACTTTTAACTTATAAGGCCTGCTTCTATGAGAGACATGTTGGTTAGTTCAAAATTGAGATAAACAAGCCCAGGATATTTTTGTATACAAACAATCGAAGTTGGAGTTTACAGATTTGTAGTACTAAGAAATAGTATCACACCAAACGCAGATTTAAATCACATTATTTGTTGCAGATTAACACGACCCCGAAAAGCAGAAGAAAAACTGGTCTTTCCAAGCACGGTATGTTGGTATATATATATATATATATATATATATATATATATATATATATATATATATATATATATATATATATATATATATATATATATATATATATATATATATAATCAAAGCAATGGTCATCTATGTTGAGTGATAGAAAGACATGAGCCATATGCAGCACAATGTGAAGAAAGATGATGGTGACAAAGAATGCTATGGACAGCGAAAATGCATTGACTTCAGCACTCAAAAGAAAGCAAGCCGAACAAAAATATCTGGTTCCTCTACCATCAAAACAAGTGGTTCCTTAATGCGTTGGATGTGGAATGGAACCGCTGTAAGAGATTAACCAAAAGTCGTCCTAAGACTGAAGCAGGAACAACATTATACAAATATTTCTATGTACATACACCAAGCATAATTCATGTTAGTTTTTTGATATACACAAAAAAAAAATGGGAATCCTTGCGCTAGATCTAATCGTGACTGACGAACAAACGGACGGTAGATAACAAAACAACAATTGGACGGCACCCTAATGGAAATAGGCGCTACAACGCTTTATAGTCATAAATTCATTAATGTTTATTATTTAGGACAACATTATTTAATGGTATTAATTTATTTGGAATATTGTGAGTGTATTACTACCCAGAAAGTTTGAAATCTTCCATAATATATAGGAAAAAAAAGACAGAGAGTTTATAGATCTATTTCTCTCAATCTATACAGGTATTGTAATTGGATTACTTGATGCATATATAATTATTTTTTCTGGTGTAAGGGTATGATAGAGCGAACGGGAAAAGACAATGAATGAGAAATAGAGAGAGAAAGAGAGAAAGAGATAACAATTAAGAATTAACACAAGGAGAAAGAGAGAGAAAGAGAGAGAGAGAGAGTATACACAAATTTAGACAGAGTGGTATAGACAAAGATACAAGGAAAATTCAAACAGTTTAGAAATGGTTCTCAACCTTTTTTTTTAAACGGAACACTTCGCACACTCTGAGTATTTATCGAAATACTTTGCTTATTTTTTAGAGAAATTAATTCTCGTGGTTGCCTACTGGTCAATTATTCCAGAAGTTCGTGGAACACCTATTCAGGCCTCGCGAAACACAAGGGTTCCACGGAACACAGTTTGGGAAACACTGGTTTAGAAGATAATAAAAGTTAGACGGATTGAGAGAAAGCGTCCTAAAGGCTTTAAATTTAGTCTAGGATCTTGCTGATTTAGTAGATCGGCAGTACAAATGATGTACCAATGCACAGTAAGTTTTAAGAATGGTCTCTTACTCTGGCACTCAGCCAAAGAAAAATTGTTTCATAACCCTTACTTTTGGTATTACAGAAGGTGTCGCACATCTAAGTGCAACCAACTGTAACCATGAATGATATTGTCAATTACTTTTGTCTGCACTGAGCCGTGAATCACGCTATTTGCCTTTTTTTTTTCTTGTAAAGAGCTTAAACTAGCTCTCTGAGATTTTACTTCCTAGATAATGAATGAACGACTTAACACTACTGTCAGGGCTCGCCCTAGGCATAGGCAAACTAGGCAGCCGCTTAGGACCACCGATATGTTTGGGCCTAGCACAGGACTAGCAAACATTTTAGAGGGAAAAAAAAGCGAAACTAGGATCAAATCTCAAACAGCAGAACTCTAGGACTGGTCTGCTAGCCTAGCTCTAGGGCTCTACTAGGATTCGAGATGCCTTACGGAGCACGATGGAAATCGCTATATAAATTATATTTGTTGATTTTGATAGAGATGCAGGAAGGTTTGAATTCTCTACGTTTTTTTTCGGACTTTTATTGTATTCAGGGCCGGCCTTAGGCCAATTTAACCGATTGCCCAAATTGTGGTTGACAGGGGCCCCTCAATTTTTAATTTAACATATCACAATCAGTCATGTGTCTTGTCACAGGCCAAGATGTAGGACTTAAAGGGTTAACATAATTAGTGTATCGTATGATGAACGTAGCTTTATTTTAACCCACTGACGCCTATAAAGTCTTAAGTGCTTTAGTAGCATGTTGTATATGAAATGTTTATATAATGATCTAATTAATACTAATAGTTGTTATTTTTTAAAAAGAGGACAACGCAAACATCCACTAAAATGGGCCCCGCAATTCGTAAGGCCAGCCTTGATTTAGTGTATCGTATGATTAACGTAGCTTTATTTTAAACCACTTACGCCTATAAAGTTTGGAGTGCTTTAGAAGCATGTTGTATATGAAATGTTTAAATAATGATCTAATTAATACTAATACTTGTTATTTCAAAAACAAAAAGAGGACAACGCTAACATCCACTAAAATGGGCCCCGGAATTCGTATGGCCGGCCTTGATTGTACTATTTCATTTGGAGCCACCTAATTCACTTCTCCTAGAGCCTCCCATAACCTCCAGCCGGCTGTTAAACAAATATATTTTTAAAAGCTCTCAGTCTAACACAGAGATTATATAAATATTTGTTTGGTTAAAACATTTTTAGAATAAGTCCCATTGTAATAATAATAATATATCGACTTCAGGCAAATTCAAATAGTTCCAATGAGACAAACTTTTTTTTAAACCATGCTCTAGCTGCTTTTGAATATGATATCACTACTGAGCTGCAACTGTTGTTACGTCAGAGCACTATATATCTTATATGATACAGAAGTAACTTCAAAACAGAAGATGATTACGTCCTACGCGTCATGCATTTAATCATGTATATTAACCAATGACCTAAACTTTGCCAAGTCACTAATTTTCCTGGCTAGCTCAAGCAACCGATTCCATGATCTAATAACACTAGGGAAGAAGGAGCTTTTGTTCAAATTTGTCCTAGCATATGGAACGAGAAATGTGCCTTTAATATATATATATTTAACTTTAACCATTCCATCTGGCTTAAATATCTAAGAGGTATTTGTTGGTAAGTGGCATAAATGGCTACCTTGAGGGGTGGGTGGGCAGAGGTTTAATCCGGGAGTAGACTTACAATTTTTTAAAAAATTGAGATTTGACACGAGATGTGTTTGCTAAGCCAACACAGGCAGCACGGACACCATCTCCAATATGTTCCCTCTCCTGGAATATCCACAAAACATATTGAACCAGCGTGCATAAAGTCTGCTATGTAAGCATAAAAGATGTTACACAAAAACAATGTATGCTTGTACTGTTGTACTACACTTCTAAAGTTGTAAGAGATCTCGAATTTTGGCTATAAAGAATCATTTAGCATATCTAGCTATCACCAATATTCAAAGAGCATTCGGTTAAATATAATCTATTTTCCAGATTGCATAAGAAACAACAACAACAAAACAACAACAACAACAAAACAACAACAACAAGAAAAACATCAAAAATACTTTTTAAACGAGAAAATATAAAAAATACTTAAAAAAAAACTTATAAAAAGCATAGGTGTATCTATTCGTTTGGATGAACCATAGAATTAAATCTGTAATTGATCTAGACTAACAATAATAAATCTGCTTGTAGCTTTCTCAATAAGCTATGATTCTATCACTTGTCTAGACAGGTTGAGAAAGGGGTGGGACCGTGGGGGGGGGAGAAAGAAGGGGATAACTGGGTGATCGCTTTTTAAATGCAGTAATGCGAAAAAGGTGAACGACCTGAATTTGAACTCGACGGCTAAAGACTCCTTAAGCCACTTAGCAAGCGAATCGTTTATGAAAATAGAAGGTTTGATAGTTATCTATTGTTAGCTTCAAACTTGAAAGCGCCGACCTACAAGTATAAAGGGGGCTAATTCAACGTATACCACCACATCAGTCAAGTACAGTTTCGTCCACTTATTCGAGACACCAAACAACATAATTAATTACCAATAGTTAATATACTATTTTTTAAAAAATTGATTCTCGTTTTGTCCGGTAAAAGAAATAATTGTGCGAAATTTCAACTTGATCCAAACTATGGTGTGGGAGAAGTAGCGTGCACAGACTTTTGAACAGACAGACAGAGTGGAGATAACAAACAATGATATCATTATTACATGCGAGTTTATGTTTTAATTCTATATTTAAAGTACAGGAACATGTGGCTGTTGCCTGGTATGGTATACGGTCTATCTTTTGCAGAACTGTAAACAAAGACAATATTTGAGTCTACATTTTATCCCAGTGAGCCAAGTTTAAAATGTAGGTGTGTACGTGTTTAATGTACCGTGTCAACAGGAAACATAATACACATTTCGTTCTGAAAAAAACTAACACATTACACGCAATGTTTCTTGTTTACAAATGACGTAATCATCAACAAGTGAAGATCTAGTTGACTACACAGTCGTTGGTCTATCTACACAGTTGTCTGTCTACGTGCAAAGTTGAATGTCTACCTACACTGCTGTTTGTCTATCTACACAGTTGTCCGTCTACGTGCAAAGTTGAATGTCTACCTACACTGCTGTTTGTCTATCTACACAGTTGTCTGTCTACGTGCAAAGCTAAATGTCTACCTAAATTGCTGTTTGTCCTTCCACACAGTTGTCTGTCTACGTGCAAAGCTAAATGTCTACCTACACTGCTGTTTGTCTTTCTACATAGTTGTCTGTCTACCTACACAGTTGTCTGTCTACGTGCAAAGCTAAATGTCTACCTACACTGCTGTTTGTCTTTCTACATAGTTGTCTGTCTACCTGCAAAGCTAAATGTCAACCTACACTGCTGTTGGCCGATTCGGATGAAATAGAGACAGGAATTTCGTTTTTGATGGGCCGCAGAGGTTTCGACTATTTAACGTGACTCTTATTTCAAACGCTTACTCGGTGTTAGTATAGGACTTAGTCAATCCGATGGGATGGGCAGCGGTGACACAAACCGCTGAGCTACCCATGAAGGGGGCTCCAGTTCGAATCCCGACTCGGGCAGAATTTTGTTTGGCCGAGTGCCTTAAGACAGAACATAAAACCTCTCCACACAGGCTCACAAGAGTTTAGACCATAGCGCTCTGAGCCTGAAGCATGTGACATGAACGATCAAAAGACATTTTTTAAGGTGTACATGATGCTCAAAGCTATTTAATGTTTTTCAACTTTAACTACAAAGTCTGAAAGCGTTTACAGTTTATATATATGTATATATGTATATATGAAGGAAAAACCATATATACATACACGCGTAAATTGTATACAGTCAGGTGTGGTAGTGGTGCTACTTTTGCGTGTGATTATGTGTATGTATGGAAAGATACAAGACACAGACAAACATCAAGGAAATAGACTAAGAATCACAAAGGAAGGGATTAGAAACAGGATCACAACGGCAATAGCGCCCTACGATGACCTGCTGACCACTTGCTAAAAACGCAAACTAAAAGTAAATAGCCATATCAGAAGGTCCTTAAGACTAGCAAAAGACCTTGTTTCAGGGAACGGTAACAGGAAAAAGACGAAGAGGCAGACAGAACAAGCGACGGTAAGGTATTAGTGAAGACAATATAAAATAATGGACGGGCCTGTTATTGAAAGAGATTCTGTTCAGGGCAAAAGAGGAATGGAGAAAGACAAAACAGATCAAGTGTGGTGCTCCACCTGAATCAGATGTCCTTTATGGTTCGAGACGAGCACATCCCTTTTATGAACCAATTGACCCGTGAAAGGTTTTTATCTCGTGGCCAGGATGAGAAATTGGCTCTTCACCGATCTCTCTGTCAGGAGACCCCCAGCGACTAGGTGATCATATAGTCACATCCGTCTAGTAATGTTGCACGGCCCTCCAAGAAGCGACATGAATTCCTCCTTTCATGCGGGGCCCGAGGCCAAAGCCCCACGTGGGGGCCTTCCTTATGCCTATACTCTCCCATCGTACCCGCGGTGGGTCCATCACCACACGTATGGGCCCCGTTGGGGAACGGGTCGATGGGGGTTTCGACTGGTTAGCAAGCCTTTTTGACATCCCCACCACGTGCAGGTACATTCGCTAGAGCATACAGTGGAAGCTCACTGGGAGCCATGTTGGCTCTCGTACTTGGCCTATCCACTTCCCCGGGCGGACGTTTCCACGGAGGCGCCACGATGAGGCGACGGGGAGCTGGCAATCCTCCATGGTGCTCTACCAGACTAATGGAGAGATGGAAAGTAAAGGATGGGAAATTCTACTGGGCCAAAGTAAAAACACAAGACGTTTGGGCCACGAGCTCTTCGTCAGCTTGCAATAAACAAACAATGCAAACATGGTTTCCAATACATGCATGCTTATCTGTTGTATTTCTCTATTCACTTGTGGAGCAGTCAATCTTTTTACGTTTCACGTGCGATGTATGGGGAATGTCTCTCCAAGAGTTTTTACAATCAGAAATAATAGAAGAGATATGCCACAGTTGCTTTAAGTCTGAATGGGGCTAACTAGTGTAAAACAAAATTCATAATTCGATAAAAAGTAAAATAAAACAAAACCAAATGAAATACTCAGAAAGACACAAAGATAGAGCCACATTCTTATTCCTTATGCTAGAACTAATTCGTACAAGTGCTCCCTCTTCCCTAGTGCTTAGCAGAGTCATTGCATAACTAGATTGGCACATAAAATGCATAGGACGTAATTATCTTTTTTTTTTTGAAGTTACGTCTGTAATATATAAGAAAAGATCTCAACAGATATGTTAATTATTTTTTCCCATTTTTTTGCAACTAATGTTGTTGTTCGATTTATATTACATCTAGACCTATCCAGGAGCAGGGTGATTATTACCAATACTAAATTTACCAGGTTTGTTGGGAAGCAAAAACTTGTCAACAATATTTGGCCACCAGGGATAATAAGCTTGTTTTGATATTTATTTTTATTTAATTGGTAACACTTAATCAACAAGTTTATTGATTCTTTTAAGCGTTTGATTATCAGGCTCTAGATAACAAGACTACACGATCATGTTAAAACATCAGCACGCAAAATAATAAAAAAAAACTAAACAATAAAAAAAATAAACCTAACAAAATGCCCTTCTCAGTTACATTGTCACTGGCATTTGATGAAAGTCAGTAATGTAAAAAACCCGTGCCGTGTGTAGACAGCAGTATTCACAACATTGCGTATTTAATATGCGTACCTGTGACGTATATATGTGTGTATGTGTCCTCTCTGTATGTTCGCTTGTTTGTATGCAGTTCAAATCTGGGCCGTAGTTTTTTTTTTATAGCTTGATGTTTACACAAGATTTGAACAATCTTTTAGTAGATCTTGGGGCAAGATAAGCGGACCTATCATTCGTTAGCACCAGGGCACAATGCATAGTACACAGTAGGCCCTACTAGATTCTGACTGCCTGGTCGTTTGGTATGCGCTCTGTCGTTCGATGGTCACGGGTTTGAACGCTGCCCGCTTCCTCGGACTTCCTTTCCAGCGGTCTAAGCAAGGATGTAATTATTTCAAATCTGAAATAGCATCTGAAACGTTTAATACATCAAGTTTGAACTAGGATTTAAAACTTTGTTTTTCATTCCTGAAAGAAGTTTTTTTTCGTGAAATTCCAAATGTCAGACAATTGAACGATGGCATGCCAATGTCACATCCTTATCCTTTTCACTTTTTTTCTTTACACCCCTGCACTACAAATATAGAACCACTAGATTGGTCCTTTGTGTAAAGTTACATGTAGAATAAATGTAAGACCCTAGAGCAGAAACCTGTGGGTCGCGGAATTTTTAGGGCGCCCCTTGTCCATCCAACTCCGATGGGTGCCTGCTTTTAGTAAAGGCTGTTGGCCACATGACAACCTGCTCGTTAACCGTTGGCCAAAGAAACGGCTTACCTTAACATTATCTGCCATTTACATCGCAATGTCTCAAGGGGGAGCTTTACTATTTATTGAAAAACACAATAGTTAAAGTGAAAGGTTCAATCATCCAATTCAACAGGCAGTAATATCATTTCGCATTAAAAGTCAAATCATGAAAATAATTATTTTCACGCCTCCCCGAAAATCAACATAGAAGAGTAAAACTACAAGGAAATATTTCCACTTAAAATAGACCCACCAGCATTAACTTTTTTTTCACGTGTTTTAACGAATAGAGTAATAAGAAGAATTCTTTTTTTTTTTGGTCTTTTTTCTTATAATTTTCTACACCATTCTCTATCTATACCAATACATAATAAAAATGTATAAATGATAAAAACTTTAAAATAGGTAACTGCGAGTTACGTTTGACTGCCTTACATTTACTATCAAACCACATGTACATGTAACGTGTTTCGGTATTGAAGTATAATTAGAAAAAGCTTGGTCATTTTTTTTTTAGCCAATCTATCAAGGATATTGTTTAGTTATTAATTACCATTTGAGTTACCAACGTTCCAAGAGGTTGCCACATGAACTATATTTAAAACCTGTTTGAAACCTATTTGAAACCTGCTTTGACCTTTTACAATTCTTGGCATTGGCTTACAAACTCTTCATTGATACAAAAGGTAGGACCATGGTTGGACTGCCTATTAAGTCTGTCTTTTCCACAAATGTTTTTACTATTTTCACATAGAAAAAAGATATGGTTTGACTCAGTATGTAAATGCCCGTGAACTATTTTTAAGTACAAGAAAAATATCTTTAATAAAGGCAACAACATAATTTCCTTTATCACAGTCTTTCCCCTTTGACATCATATTAAAAGTGTTTAGAAAAGTATTTAAAAAAAACTTAGCAATACTTTGAATAGATCACTACTTTGTATGATAAACACTGTAGCGATACTTATAAAAAAAAAGCCCACAAAAGAGGCAAGTTGGCCCATAAACGAGGCACATAAAGCCCCAAAAAGAGGCCTAAGGCCCAAGGATTCCTATGATGATAAAGCTAAAACTGAATAGCGCAAATTCTGAGGTTTCCTTAAAAAAAAAAGTGTTTCCTTCAAAGATCACAGAAAGGTTTTTAGAAAAGTATTTAAAAAAAACGTAGCAATACTTTGAATAGATCACTACTTTGTATGATAAACATTGTCGCGATACTTATGATCCAATAAACCACATCTACAGTGAACTAGATAATGAAAACAAAAAAACACATTTAAACATAATTTGGACAGCAGCGCCTTTGGAAGTCTCCATCCCATCCGTGTTATGACAATTATAATGTAATCAATATTCTTACATTTAAAACAATTACTGATTTAAATTTATTTCTCTGTTCTATAATAAATTATCTAAATAATGATCATAAGTTGTTTATTTTAAATCTATCACTATATAGACTATTATAGACCTTACCTAAATAACTGCGTTATGTTCCCCTAATCATTGATGCCCTGTCGCGGCACATTTAGTATCGTATAAAGACGGATATAAATCGTTAAAATACAAAGAACCCTTTCGATTTATATGGCAGATGATGTAAAAAAAAAAGCATCTGATTATATGGTCGACGGTTAATAAGAGTGTCATGTGGTCAGCACAACGACCAATCGCATTTACCTTCCCCAACTAATGTCAGGTACCCAGTAAAGTTGGTTGGACTCTGCAGCTTCCTGAAAATCCCCAAATCCCAGACTTCACCAGGGCTCGAACCTATGGTTCTCTGTTCGGAAGCCAAGCGCATTACCACTCAGCCACCATGCCGTCTTAATAAATGTAATAAAACCATAGACATTAGACACAGAAGGCGAAAAGAAAATCTAAATCGACCACCTGCGGACAATGGTTATGCTTGCCATGGGTGTGGCAAAATATGTAGGTCGCAGCTGGGGCTGCGCAGCCACATGAAATACTGCATTCACTAATCTTAGGACTCGAAGACGAGCATAATTATTATTATATTATTATCATACTATTCTTATTATTCTATTATGATAATATCATTATGGTATCTTCTTCAACTTTATTTTGATTGTGTTCAAAAGCTTACACTGGACTCCTGTTAATCTAATAAAATATTCATAAAGAAACAAAGATAAAGACACATTTCTCGTTCCATATGCTAGGACAAATTTGTACAAATACTCCTTCTTCCCTAGTGCTATTAGAGCATGGAATGGGTTGCCTGAGCTAGCCAGGAAAACCAGTGACTTAGCAGGGTAAAGGTCGACACTCTTAACTTATGGTGTTATTAAACATTTTGGTTTTTCAAAGTCTTCTCCCTTGTCACACTCATTCATCTTTAAATGTCTGTATCCTGAATGTTTAAAAAAAAAAAAAAAAACTATTTACATTGGAAGTAGGCGAGGCCAGATCCTGGTTAAAGGGCATACCTTTGATATGCATGACTTGATTTTTTTTTTTCCTTTAAAATTCTTTTTCTATAGAAAGAGGGTACCATTTTTTCTTTTACTATGCAGCATAGATTAACATTTAAAAAAAAAGTCTTGACATGCATTTATGGTATGTCCACAAGTGCACGGCCCTCAATGAAAATCCAGTGCCGAGGACAGAAGTAGACTGCGAAAAGGGCAACTAAATGGACCACCGGTGGACAACGGTTATATGTGCGCTGGATGTGGTAAAATATGTAGGTCGCAGCTGGGACTGCGTTTTCACGTGAAATACTGTCATAAATATTCGGACTCGAAGACAAGAATTATTATCTACACAGGGCGCGGCACATAACTGTCTTTTAAAAGTAAATTTCTTAAGAGCTTTAACCTTTATAATAATGTTTGTAACGTCAGGTATTGGAAACAAAGTATGTGTAGGTGCCATGTGAATAGTCATACATTATGTGTTGGTGCCTTGTGAATAGTCATACATTATATGTAGGTGCCATGTGAATAGTCATACATTATGTGTGGGTGCCTTGTGAATAGTCATACATTATATGTAGGTGCCCTGTGAATAGTCATACATTATGTGTGGGTGCCTTGTGAATAGTCATACATTATGTGTGGCTGCCATGTGAATAGTCATACATTATGTGTGGCTGCCATGTGAATAGTCATACATTATGTGTGGGTGCCTTGTGAATAGTCATACATTATGTGTGGGTGCCATGTGAATAGTCATACATTATGTGTGGGTGCCTTGTGAATAGTCATACATTATGTGTGGGTGCCTTGTGAATAGTCATACATTATATGTGGGTGCCATGTGAATAGTCATACATTATGTGTGGGTGCCATGTGAACAGTCATATATAGAGAACCTAGCACCTCCCAGAACATACTTTCACCTAAGATCTAACCTAGTATCAGCGTAAGAAAGCCATGACTAGAAGTAGATGTCTGTTAACATTTGGTTAGGGAATAGAATTGGATTTAGCTTAACTGGCACTTCAAAGTCAGCAGGTAACACATTTTTTTCCTCCTCATCTACACCCTCTTTGCCCCTTTTTTAAGCCGAGAAGAGGACTAAATATCGACAATCGTTGTGCTGGCCATACTATACACTTGTTAACCATTAATCATGATAAAAGAAAAATGCATGCAAATTTGCAGAAGATAATATAAACCAGATTGTTATAAAGGGGAGAGTTATTCTCTCTTGGTACCCTGTGAGTGAATCATGTCTTTTCAATAACAACTTCTGATCGTCAAAAGGTCTATCTAATACGCTCTAATAGCGCCTTGGCTGGATATTATGTTTGTTTGAGTCAAAAACCTATAAAAAAAGCTAACAAGATCCTCGAAATAAAGAATCACCCTTTGTGTCAGGATTTTGTGATTTTACCATCACTAAAGAGATACAAGACACCGATAGCAAAGACAAACAGACACAAACACTCTTTTGTTCCCCTGGCCATCAAATCATTAAATAAGAACAATCTAGTATAAACTTTGTCACATGTAAATTATGAGTGAGTCTGGTGTGAATGTACACTTTGGTTTCTTATAGTTATAATGTTTTTTGTTTGGTGTAATGCACAAATTGTAAAGACAAATTTTCATTCGGACAAAAAAGATTATTATTATTATTATTAACAGCTCTATATGAATTAAACTATTATTATTATTATTATTATTATTATTAGTCCATATTTGGATGACTCAATATGATATGAATGTTATATACATGAGAGGAAGAGTCTTATGGTGAAGAGATGATTGATAATCATAATACCAATAATAGTTTCTACACAACGACTAGAAAAACAGACTCCAAGGTAAAGACTACTTGAACAAGAAAAGCTTGTCAGGATAGATTCCAAACATGATCTCTATGAATAGAACCCAAGAATAGGCGAAATGAAAAGAGTACGGAACTAGAATACTAATAGACTCAATGGAAAATAGACTGCTAGAATACAGCATCAATAGATTCCTTGAAAAACGCGTTCAATAGACTGCTAGAATAGAGCATCAATAGATTCCTTGAAAAACGCGTTCAATAGACTGCTAGAA
This sequence comes from Biomphalaria glabrata, assembly GCF_947242115.1. NCBI lineage: Eukaryota > Metazoa > Mollusca > Gastropoda > Planorbidae > Biomphalaria > Biomphalaria glabrata. The sequence goes on along the minus strand of NC_074721.1, from coordinate 5,900,403 downwards.
TACAGCATCAATAGATTCCTTGAAAAACGCGTTTAATAGACTGCTAGAATACAGCATCAATAGATTCCTTGAAAAACGCGTTCAATAGACTGCTAGAATACAGCATCAATAGATTCCTTGAAAAACGCGTTCAATAGACTGCTAGAATACAGCATCAATAGATTCCTTGAAAAACGCGTTCAATAGACTGCTAGAATACAGCATCAATAGATTCCTTGAAAAACGCGTTCAATAGACTGCTAGAATACAGCATCAATAGATTGATTGAAAAACGCGTTCAATAGACTGCTAGAAAAGAGCATCAATAGATTCCTTGAAAAACGCGTTCAATAGACTGCTAGAATACAATCTGTGAACAGACAGACTAGAAGTAGAGACTATGAAATGACTTCAAGGATAGAACTATAATAAACTTCGTGAAAAAAAGATCTTTTCACAACAACCACTTCCACATTATTAAACCCTGGAAACAGATCGTGAATAGAAATCTCTTCAAACTGTCAAAAATATAGTCTGACATATGAATTGAAGTGAAGTACACCCCAAGATTGCATTTAAGGTGTATACTACTACAAACAACAACTTTAAAAAGAGATTTGGTTCAATTCTAAAGTTTTGTATGCCACTTTTGTGCGGACGTAATAAAAAGGAATTCTTAAATTTTTTGTTACTAAATAATTATCTGGTATTAAATTCAGAATTTGTTAAAGTCAGAATTAGCCGGATGACGAATGTGGCACATACCCAGTGCACAAATAGCCCTTAAATGACGTTTAAGCATGTAATCTCTAAACGATTAACGTACCAGTAAACGAAGAAACCTACTGGACCCGAATTATGCAACAATCTTTATCGAAAGCCTACCTTTAATAGCATTATATTTTATACAGAATGTCTTTTAAAGTCTCAAACGGGAGCATCCAGTAGCAAAATACTACAAGTTACTGCAGAATGTAAAGGTGGATAAGAATGTAATGCAAATGTGCATAAGAATGTAATGTAAATGTGGATAAGAATGTAATGTAAAAGGTGGATAAGAGCTTTAAAACAAAATAAGTTCGTAATAAAACTTCATACTCAAAGTACGTGCCAACTTACCTATGTAAACACAGATATATGAACACTGTATAACAAATGAAAGAAGACTACACTACACCTTCCAAATTTCATTCAAGCGGTTACTATAGGTAGACACACATTTTTATGTATGCATATTCTCTATAAACAACAACTGAATACGACTCGGGAAGAGAAATGAAAAATTCAAATTGCTTTTTTTTTTATCCTTTGTAAGTCTTCTTATTTTCTAGATCTATATTCCTCTTGACAATAAAACATACATTCCCCGCTAGGTAAAGTTGAAACCTAGAAGGGGAGAGAATGCGTGTGTATGTTGTTTTTTTTTCTCTCTCACCTGAATGGCTCTTCACAAGAATGGGTCGGACTTTAAAATGGCTGTACATGGGACACGAACCCGCTGTACCATGGACCTAATAATATTACAACTGGCATGAATAGAAGGAAAAAAAAATATATGTGCTGGAATGTGTGCGTGTAAGAGGGGGGGCGGCGTGTGGGGTGATTGGGGCTTGGCATGTGAGATAATGGCAAATAGAAAGATAGTAAATCTGTCTCGGACAAGAACTTTTTGGGGGGATTTCAGGAATGGTTAATGTGACAGTCTGTTAATTATAAGGGATATAAAATCTAATGTGCACAATGGGAAATGTAATTAGGAGCTTTGGTAAAAATACAACAACAAAATTACTTTTTTTTTTTTTTTAGGTACATAGACATTCTCACCAGATCCAAATGCCATTGAATGCACTCCCATTTACTTCAATTAAAAAAAAAGGTAAATAAAAGTAAAGGGACCTAGTCTATCCTCAATAATAATAAATGCAAATATCTTCATATATAATAAATGCAAATATCTTCATATGCAAATGAAATGCCTAGCCCTAATAAATGGAATGAATTATAATTATAAGGAATCGATAATCCGATATACCCACGGAAAATTTCCTTTTGTGATCATATCTCCTTAATGTATATGGTATTCCCAATCCCTTTCTATTCTCTGTAGTTATAATCCCTATTCTACCGAGTATTTAGAAAATCCACGGGTGGTGGGAACGGTTTTAAAACGCATATGAGTTATTTATATTATCTGCTCTAAAATATGTTACCGTTGGATAGGTACCCTATAGCCAGAATTATGTAATTAACCTCGTAATCATCACCATTACCTAGTAATATGTACTATATAGTAATGATAACTTTAAAAAAAATGTAATAATTTAGCATAGCATGTACATAATATTAGGAATTTAGGATAAGAGGCGCTTCAGTTTCTCTGACTGGGTTGATGAATATTTTATGTCGCATGTACAAGGGGCAATAACTTTTCCTTTCTCCAACTTGTCAGGTATCAGCCAGAGCTGGGCCTAAGTGATTTAAGAATGTCCACTGATACAGAAACAACACATAGGGCTACTGGAGAACTTAAGTCTTCTACATTCCTTGTTAGTCATGAGTAGTCTGCTAGTGAAGCATCGTAGCCCTGTGTGGGTGTAATACATATCTATGACATTTGCTTAGTATATGCCCTTCTCTAGAGATATGGTTCCTTTGGGTAATGGCAAACTAGCCATTGTATCAAAGTTAGTACTTTCCAACGGGTTTGGAGAGAGGGCTGTAAAAGGTACAGCAGCTATAAAACATAAAAAAAAAAAAAACATGATTTACAAATAGAAAAAAAAAACTAATAAAATACTCAGCAAGACTCAAAGATAGAGGCACATTTCTTATTCCATACGCTAGAACAAATTCTGTCTTAGTACCATTAAAGAATAGAATGGGTTACCTGAATTAGGAAAACCAACGACTTAGCAGACTATATTAGCATATGAAATGCGAGGATTTAATAATCTTATTTTTTAAAAAAAAAACGTCTGTAATATATACTTAAGATAAGAAGATAACCTCATCCAATTTTTTTTACATTTTTTGTTAACACAAACGTTATAATTTCAATAACACTCCTTCAATGAAATGTGTTTTTTTTTTCACATTTGTAACTAATGTATACTACTCATTTATGTAGCTTCTTCACTTAAGGGTTTGTGGGCAAGTTTTGACTATCTCACTAAAGAGGTCACCGGGTCAATAAAGTTTGAGAATCTCTGATCTATGGTGTTTGAGGAAACGGGATAAGCCAATGAGACTCTCGAGGTACAAGTTGCACACGCTGTAAAAACATATTGTACCTTCATAAACCGATGGTCAGAATTCTGCAGAAATAAGACTAGAGCTACTTTACCTTTTGCACTCGTATCCAGAAGTGTCTATAAGTTGAGTGATTTTACTAATGGTGTTACTGTAACCAAATGATTAGATGAGATTTTATGAATTTATTTATGTCCAGATTAAAGTACCTCTAAAATCAACAAGCACTCATTCGGTTTCTTTAATTGTGATGAGGCTTATTACGGGAGAATCTATATTGTATCAGCGGTGGCTGAGCGGTAAAACGCTTGATTTCCAAATCCAAAGTTCGAAGTCTGAACACGGGTTTAAATCATGGTGAAGATTTGGATTTTTAATTTAGGAATTTTCGTGCGCCTCGTGAGTCCAACCAGCTCTAATGGGTACCTGACACTAATTGGGGAAAAGTAAAAGCGGTTGATTTTTGTGCTGGCCACATGATACCCTCGTTAAACGTGGGTCACAAAAACTGATGACTTTTACAATACAATACAAAAAACAGAAATGAAAAAGTGGTTTTAGTGCTGGGACAAGTCCCAAAAAGCCCGTGGAGTCTGGGAGCACATAAGGCGCCCTGACCGCACTTCCCCGTGGTGGAGGCTGTCCAGGCCTGAGCAAGCTATTATAGCACAGTGCAGGACATGCCATTGTACTGTTGGCTCATATTTCTCGCGGCTTTGCCCAAATTTTGATTCACGGTGCCCCGCTGCGGGGAAGAAGAGGAAACCGTGCCTCATATTCTGTTTGACTGCCCCAGACTTGCTAATCTCCGTCTCGACAGGTCTGGGAAACCAAAAATTCTCGACCTGTATGGCGACATTTATGCACTACGCAAGACATCAGGGTTTCAGTCCAGGGCCTTTGCAAGAGAGGATTTGAGCCTCTCAAGCCCTTTCTCTAATGGAGTTTGATGATGATGATGATGATGACTTTTACATCCTCTGCCCTATAGATCGCAAGGTCTGAAAGAAGAAGAAGAGAAAGCAGACATCAACTTCCTTACAATGACCTATAATGTCGACTCTTTTTTTGTAACCGGAATCTGTGGTGTCCTTGTTCAGATATTGGTATAAGTTCTTCGTTTGATACTATTTCAAAAAGCTGCTCCGTATTAGTGTAGATTCCTCTATGATTGAGATCTGAGTTTGATCACGCTCTAAGGGGTTCAGTACCTAATCGGGAATATCCGAGTGAATTGTGTCTTCAAATCTCTGGTTTAGGTCATAGAATAGTACGTAATAGAAATATTGAACAGTACTTAGTATCGAGTTGATAATTATTAAAGGTATCCGATCGGCTAAACTGGCTTTTAGCGAAGAAATTATTTTAATTGTATACAATTTTCATCTTTGTGTGGAACCCCTGTGTTCGTCTTGCGGACGCCTGGGGGTCCGCGGAGCACAGTTTGAGAACTTCTGCCATAGATAGGTTGTGGGGTGGGGGGATGGCGGACGTTTCTTTTTCGTTCTGGGAAAATAAGCATCAAAAGAATTAAAGTTTAAAAGTCTGGCCATGCCATTTGAAACAGGTCGATTTGTACAATTATCTCTAGTTCAAGAATGATAGGAATCTCTTAACTGCAAACTCAGTTTAGATCAGTATTTTTAATTGACATCTGAACTCTGCTTTTATGTCTACAATTTTTTTTGTGTGCTTTGTTTTTATGCAAAACCTTTTTTTCTTCTTAAAATGAAGTCTTTTAATCAGAGTAAAAATGAAGTATGTATTTTGTGATGCACGCGAGAGATAAGGTACAAACAACAATGTTGTGGTAAATGCCGACGTTAGGTACTATTCCAAAGGCCCTCGCTTTCGGCGAGCAAGTCGGCGTGACAAATGTACCTTTCTAAAACGCTTTAAAGACAAGCTCAAGGGCAAGCGCCTGGCAGCAAGTGACCTACAAACGAATGTATTACAAGGATACATTGTCACCAAAAGGAAAGGTACCTCCGAAGACAAGCGATATTAAATGGATCCCTTAAAGTCAATGGTCTGAAATGCATCAGATGCATGCCTCTTGCTCCATTAAATAGCCGGGTCTGCATAGTCACACCCAAGTCTGCATAGTCACACCCAAGTCTGCATAGTCACACCCAAGTCTGCATTCTTGTTTGTCCTTCGAACACAAAACAAACCTTAAATTGTTTATGGTGAAGTGGTATACAATGTGGACTCAAGGATATAACATCAAGTAGTGCCTGGGCAGTTGGACATTGTTAAATAGTTAATGCAATTTTTCCTGCTTGTTGTTATTCAATACTAAGAATGAGCATGGCTGTACACAAAGCAGTGTATTATTTTCAGGATCACATCTTTTAAAAAGTAATTACACATTAAAATTTCCATTTATAGTTAGATCTTACTTTGTAACATAGTGTTCTATTTATCGAATTCTGAAATACAAATCAGAATTGATTGAACGAAATAATTGTAAAGTCTATGAATGTCAAACACATGGTTAACAAGTCTGTGAATATAGCTTTTGATTATTATTAGAAGAAATTTTTAATTTTTTTTTTACAAATCTTATATTAAATGACTCTGACTGTCTGGTACAAATAGTGTACAAATTGTGTACATATTATTTCTCCCACTTTCCATTCTCGGATCAGGTTGAAACTTATAAACATTACTTAATGTCCCTAACACAACACGAATCCATCACAAAAATAACCAACTAATTAATTAATTAGAGAATAATTACTTTGTTTGATATAGAATAAGGGAAATAAATAATACAGTATTGATATTTGCTGTAAATGTGCAGTTCTTTCCCTAATATAATCTGTTTTTATTTTGTTTGTTTTATTTTAAATTGACATTTACAGGTAAGTAGACATTCCGATTTCTCAAAGTGTAGAGAAACTTGATAGCTTTTGTTTTTCCAAGTGATAGATACACACTAGTAGGGAAAGACACAACTCATATTGATCAACTAGATTTCACATAATCTAAATATAAAGATATTTATTACATGATATGCTGATCAGATTAAAAACTTCAATGTGTCTAGTCTTTAAATTTTGTGATATCTTCAAAAAGTCATTTTCCGAGTGAAAAGAGACACGCATCTTTCCTTACTAAGAATGACTTTACTATCTCAAAATTACCGTTTTAGAGTAGAAAGAGTTGATCCGAAGGCTCATTCGAAATAGGCTTGTAACACTGACTGAATAAAGCGATCTGTCTGGAATAGGTCCAAGTCAATGTCTATAAAACAATACTTGCAATGTGTCAGGTACTTTGGACGCACGGACTAGAAAACTTGGCTGAGCACAACAGGAATCCCCGCCATATTCCTAAAGTTTACCAAGCAAAGTATGCGGGACTCGCCAATGATGAAACGGTGCCTGGATTTCTGACATTGTGGTGGGAGCTTTCTTGCAGCTCCGCACTGTGAATGCTCTCCCACTCCTTGAGACACTCCTACAAGAGTCTTAATTTTACTACCCATTTGGCCTAATGGTTTCCTCCAACGATCGTTTTCACCCGAGTGCCACATTGACCAAACTGTCAATGTCAAACTGACCAAGATCTTCAGTACTACTATTGATTGTGGCTTGAGCTCTACTTATAAGCTTTCCTTATGCTTCTTTTTAAACCTTTTTCTTTTTTTTTTCTCTTTCAGTGCACAATTAACAATTATAAAGTGTGCGTAGAAACTAGGTTTCCAGTGTGATTTAGTTTGAGTTTTTAGCTATTTTAAAATAGTTTTAAGAACAACGAATCAACAACTTGCAAAGCTTTACAATTTCATTCTGGCTAATTTGCTTTTATTTCCATAAATTAAACAAATGTATTGTCTCTGTAATTGAGGCAATCACCATAGCACTACAGACAGTGGAAAACAGAACAGGACACACACCACTATTAAATTACCACCTGAACAAAATAAACTCCACACAACTCCCCCTTTGCAGACACTGCGCCCACCCCTTTGAAACCGTAAACCATATCCTCTTTGAATGCCCCTCCCTAACCCACCTTAGGCAGACCCTACTTCCACTACAGCCCTACATAACCAACACCCTGTAAGGCAGTGCTGAACAACTGAAGAAAACAGCACACTATTTTTCCTTGGCACAATCTGCAAAAGAGCTCACAGCTCAGCAGCAATAAAGCTGGCTAGAAGAAGAAGAAGAATTGTCTTTGTAAAATCTAAAATCGCTTTTATTATCATATGTCATGAGTGGAAACGATACATTTTAAATGTTTGCTTTATGAATTTAAAAAAGTAGTGTTATGTTATCATTGTTCCATTTGACGTTAAGTAACCGGGTTAAAATATAGATATGACCCTTTTCTTTAAATATGACTTCAAAACACAGAGTGTAAAGCGCTTGGTTACCAAACCTAGGGTTTGAATCTCGGAGAAGACTGGGATTTTAAATCTCGAGATTTTATAAGTATTTATTTTTAGTAACTAGTTGCCCAAAAGGTTAGTAATTTTGTTACAAGCCTATTAGTGACCCCCTTTGGGTTACCAAAAAAGATACTTAGTTAATAATAATGAAGTCGCTTTGTTTTTGCAACCATTGTGACGTGTACTCCATAGATTGCAAGGTTGTAAAGGGAAATCACTTGACTTTAAATTCTCTCATTTTACATTGATGCAAGTTATTTCCCATTGTTTTCCTAAGAATACATTCTGACTGTCCTGCCATAAAACTCTTTCCAATGTATCAAACACATGACCTTGTCTATTTTCATTGCAAAATGACATTATTTTGTGCTGGTGCCTATGTACGAACAACGTACGATCAATGTTTTGAAGTTGAACCTTTTTTTTTAAAGAACAAAATGGCGGCATGTCACATGACTGTTAATCAAGGGGTGACAGAGGGACACTTCTTATCTATGGTATTTACCTTAAGTTTTGCAGCCAAGAAAACAATAGTCCACGCTTATCACACAGGGCCAGATAAATACAATCTTTGAGTGTACTCCAATGCTATGGAAGACCCGGGAGCAGTTGCTTAGATTATAGAAATATTTGCGTCAATAGCTTTAGGTTAGGTTTGTGATTGAATGAGCATAAGCTGTACAAAGGAAACATCTAAAATGACAACTTTAAAAATGCTGAATTTAGAAATCAAGGCCTCTCTGTAAATTCCTCTTGTTATAAGAATGATTGCTTTTTACAAATACATGTTTTTGTATCTTTTTTTGTATATGGATAAACAAAACAATGTAAGCTATAAAAGTTGCCAACTATAAAAAAAAATATTGAGCTACAAACAGAAGAAGAGATTAGAAATTGGATTCTGAAGGGCTGAAATATATAAACAAACAAAGAAACAAATCTTATCAGTACTTCCATTATTTTGTACACCAGAAACACCAGAAAAGCCATTTATAGTTTTCCCGCTACAGATGAGGATCTATAACAGTGAATTCAATTCCTTTTTGAATACAAAGAAACGTTTGAGTGGAGTGCGGTAATTCCCGTTGAGGGCGTGTTAAAAAAGACTTTTTTCTTTGATGTCACACGAAACAATTTCATTAATTTAAAAAAAAAAGGAGTAAGCCAACTTAAAATTTTAAATAATTAAATAATTTTGACAAGATTATAACGGTCAAACCAGAGATTTTAATGTGGCTAATTAGCTACTAATTTTCCCCCAAAGATATAGAACCTACATAAATAGTCAATTTTCTCAAGCGAATCTTTAAAGGCGTTTTCAAATTACCCGCCCAGCTTACCTCGTGTCAGCTGATAATAGAAATTTAAAAACAAAACAAAAAAACACAAACGGCAAATACAAAAAGTCAAATGATTAAAAGAAAGAACTCTTGCATATTCTGCTGGGCTCCAGAACATATTCCACTAAACTCCAAGATATATCCTGCTTAACTCTTGGAGATACTCCATACGCTAGAACAAATTCGTACCAGTGCTCCTTCTTCCCTAGTGACATTAAAGTATGGAATCAGTTGCCTGAATCAGCCGGGAAAACTAAAGACAGTTGAAGTCATTGATTAACATGCATGACTAGATGCATGAAATGCGTAGGACGTAATTATCTTTTTTTTTTTAAATAACGTCTGTAATATATAAGATGATAAGAAAGGCAAGGATAAGACATCATTAAAAGCACAAATTAGCATATCCTGGTAATTTATAAGAAATAAGATACTAAATGTGTTTCTTACCTGCAATCCCTTAGTAATAACACTTCCCCATTTCCTCCCCCCCAATCATTTATTTAAACTACCCTTTAGTCTAGCTGTAAGCCCTGTGTGTGTAATTATAACCCTTTGGCTAGGAGAACAAATGATCCCAAAAACATCACCCATAAATAACTTTACTCATTAAGTTAGTGTCTACAGTAAACCAGATTTAGGTTCTCGTGACTCGCTCATTGACAAAAAAAATTCCAGGAATAGATTTCAAGACAAATCTCTTTGGTCCAACACAGTATTGTCACTGTATAGTCACTGTATAGTCACTGTATAGTTACTGTATAGTCACTGTATAGTCACTGTATAGTCACTGTATAGTCACTGTATAGTTACTGTATAGTCACTGTATAGTCACTGTATAGTTACTGTATAGTCACTGTATAGTCACTGTATAGTTACTGTATAGTCACTGTATAGTTACTGTATAGTCACTGTATAGTCACTGTATATTCAGGCCACCGAGGACATGTTTAAATTATGGGATACTTTCTTGTTGTTAAGAAACACTTGTAATCTCTACTAGATCTACCAATACAATACAGTAGTGCAGTGTATAGCCAAGCGTAGCCTCTTTACGATTATAACACGAGTGAAACTAACGAAGCCATGGTGAAGATTTTTACAACTTCAACAGGACCTTCTTTTCAAATGCATAAAATTTACAAAAAAAAAATAAAAAAAAATAAGAAATGTTTTAAAAACAACAACAATGAATTAAACGTAGTTGTATTAATTAGTTTGTATTAGTCATGTAATGAAATGTGTAATAGGTCTAGACTAGCAATAATAAAGTTGCTTTGTTGTGTAATAGGTCTAGACTAGCAATAATAAAGTTGCTTTGTTGTGTAATAGGTCTAGACTAGCAATAATAAAGTTGCTTTGTTGTGTAATAGGTCTAGACTAGCAATAATAAAGCTGCTTTGTTGTGTAATAGGTCTAGACTAGCAATAATAAAGCTGCTTTGTTGTGTAATAGGTCTAGACTAGCAATAATGAAGCTGCTTTGTTGTGTAATAGGTCTAGACTAGCAATAATAAAGCTGCTTTGTTGTGTAATAGGTCTAGACTAGCAATAATAAAGCTGCTTTGTTGTGTAATAGGTCTAGACTAGCAATAATAAAGCTGCTTTGTTGTGTAATAGGTCTAGACTAGCAATAATAAAGCTGCTTTGTTGTGTAATAGGTCTAGACTAGCAATAATAAAGCTGCTTTGTTGTGTAATAGGTCTAGACTAGCAATAATAAAGCTGCTTTGTTGTGTAATAGGTCTAGACTAGCAATAATAAAGTTGCTTTGTTGTTGCGACCGTTGTAACATTCATCTGCAATTCCTTTGCAACTACCCTTCCCCTATTCTCCCCCCCCCCTCTTCATCATCTATTTAGGCAAAAAATGTAGGTCAAAGCTGGGGCTGCGCAGCCAAAGGAAATACTGCATTTCTCACAAATCTTTGGACTCGAAGACAAGCCTTATTAGTATTATTAGTCTAGCTGTAAGCCCAGATTGAAATTGCTTCCCTGTGTGTAATTGTAACCCTTGACTAGAACAACAAATGGTCCCAAAAGCGATTGTGAAGATTTTTACAACTGAGACAGAACCTTCTGTCTAAATGCATGAGATAAACAAGAAAAACATAAGAAATACTAAAAAAAAAGCTTTTATTTAAAAGTAATTGTATCATATTAGTTTGGATCAGTCATGTAATGAAATTTGTAAGAGGTCTAGACTAGCACTAATAAATCTGTGCGATTATCAATATTTATACCAATAGTTTTTGTTTATCGCGATTTCATACATTTACGCCATGATTACATGACCTGCCTGGACCTGTTGGAAAGGGTTGGGGTACCTGAGTGATCGGTTTTTTAAATGCATTAAAAAAAGAAATTGATAGACGACCTGAATTCGAACTCGATGGCTAGATCAAAGTTTTTTTTTTTATTATCTGTTGTTAGTTTCAAACTTTTCTCTCCACAAAGCATAAATCGGACTAATTTAACTTATACTACTTTATCAGTCAAGTAGGCCTACTCTTTTTTATTCTTATTTTGTCATGTAAAAGAAATAATTGTGCGAAATTTTAGCTTAATACGAGATTGGTTGTGGGAGAAATAACGTTTACAAACTGTTAACCAAACAGAGTGAGTCATGGGCGTAGCCGGGGGGGGGGGGTTCTTGGGGTTCAAACCCCCCCCGAAATGAATCCCCCCCCCGCCCTGGGGGGGGGGGGACGGAATTAAGTGACTTTTTTTTGCTTTCATGTTTATGTTAGGTGAGATTTTAATACTAAATCATCACTTACCACAGCACAGCCGAGGCAGTTTTGAGTTAAAAACCCTCTACCAGGGGATTTTGAGTTTAAATCCCCCTACCAGGGGGTTTTGAGATTTTAAAAACCACTATCAGGTGGTTTTGAGATACAAATCCCTCTACCAGGGGGCTTTGAGTTTAAACCCCCCTACAGGGGGTTTTGAATTTTAAACCCCCTACCAGAGGTTTTTGCAGTTAAATCCCCCTCTTCTATAAAACAAAACAAAAAAATGCAAACAACAATCCCGAAATTCCAACAGCACAGTTGAGGAAGATTTTGATTTTAAAAACCTCATCCAAAATTTACGATAACCCCATCTTCAATATAAAAAAAAAAGCAAATTACACACTCAAAATTCTATGAGCGTAGCCAAAGGGGTTTTGAGTTTAACCCCCCTCCCCCTTCCAGTTGGGGTTTGAAGCTAAAAAGTACCTCTTCGATATAAAAAAAAGCAAATTACACACTAAAAATTCTATGAGCGTAGCCAAAGGGGTTTTGAGTTTAACTCCCCCTCCTCCAGATGGCTTTTTCTTTAAAGTTTAAAACCCCTCCAGATGGTTTTGAGTTTAAAATTCCCCTACAGAGCGTTTAGAGTTGAAAACCTCTCTCTTCAATATTATTTTAAAGCAAACTACAGTCACCAAATTCTATGATCGTAGCTAAATGGGGTTTTGAATTAAAAACAAAACAAAAAAAAAACCAGAGATTTTTTAGTTTAAAACCCCTCAGATGATTTTGACGAAAAAACTTTACTTTTCGATATAAAATCTAAAGCGAAATACAGGCATTTAATTCCAAGAGCGTAGTCAAGAAAGGTTACAAATTTCTACCAGTGGCTTGGGCTCCATTAATTAAGTGTGAATAGTCTTCTGCCGAAATTGAAAATCATTAAATGTGTCTCAACAAAGATGGCTAAGACAGATTTTAGGAGTCAGTCATAGAGATCGGGTCTAAATCAAAGAAATCCTATGCCGAACTGTGAGTCGAATCCTTAGTAAGGTTGTGACAGAGCGTCGCATGAGGTTTTGCGGGACATGTTTTCCGACAAAATGAATTACGCAAAATAAGAGTTGCGGAAACAGCTTGCCGGAAAATGCGCCCAACGGCGCGAGAGGGTCTAAGTCAGTAAGAATAGCACATTAGGTTTTTGAAATAAATCTTTTTAATAGCAAGATAATGCACTGTAGATACCTCAGAATATGCATTTTGTTGGCTTTCAATACCAGAAATAGTGCTCGGCGGCGCTGCGAACTCCCCCAGACCCCCTTGCTAGCAAGGGCGGGGAGTCTACAATAAACAATAAACGTCTTCCGATAAGGTCAGAATGTAATAAAGATTAATTATGTACACACACACACACACACACATATAAAAAAAATTTCCGCGGGGGGGGGGTAGGTAGGGGGGGTATCCCCCCCTAAAACCCTCCCCGAAAAGAAATCTTGGCTACGCCCATGGAGTGAGTTGATATAAGTTTTGTAAAACAAATAAAGGCAGAAACAGAAATAGGTACCACCGCGATGACCTCACAAGGCGAATACAAAACTGTAAAGCAGATAAGCCTATTGAAAGATTGTGCACGCTTACAATCTTCTAACTTCAATCCGCTTATTCGGAGCAAACCCTATGATAACCGAAACCAATCCTATTTTACACTACTATTATATAGTTAAATCCGGTTAATTGGTGTGATGTGATTCTATTCACTGGATTCAACTATTTATATTTGAAGGAGAAGAAATAGAAAAACTAAGTTTTCGAAAAAGACTTGTAGATATCGTGTATTATATATAATGACTTTGACAAACTTTGTAAGAGGCAGAGACTATTGTCAACAACTCCTGGCACTTTTACTCAGTAAAATTTAAATGTTCCGTATAGAGTCTATAAAACAAGTCCATTCTAATTTGTCATATATGTCCAGAACGTTATACAGTAAAGTTTCTCAGACCTGGTGTTCTATAGGGCAGATGACCATTTGTTTCTATGGCCAACGGTTAATAAGCAGGGTGCCATGTGGTCAGCACAACAACCAACCATCTTTAGTTTCCACAACTAAAATCAGGTACCCATTAGAGTTGGGTGGAGTGGGGCGCCCTAGAAATCCCGAAAATCACAATCCCTAATTTCACCGAGATTCAAACCCAGGACCCACGATTTCGGAAGGCAAGCGCTTAACCACTCAGCCAGCGTCCCCTTTCAAAACGTTCTAATCACTTTACATATTTGAGTGCCAGATTAATCTTGAGTCAATTGATTAGTAAGACTCGTGTTTAAATAATGATAATAAAACAGCTAACGTGATCAGTATAGTTTTAGTGACAAGCCATACAGCGAGGCAACTATAAGAGAAGACAAAACAAGAGTTGACACCAATCAAGTATTTATAGCAAGGCGGCAGGTTAATTTATAATGTTAGGGAAATAATAGACAAAGGGAAGTAACTGAAAACTGACTTGATTATCTGCCCTTTGCTTTCAATGACAGAGAGCTAATATATGATTATAGAAATGCATATTTACTTCCTTCCACCTTCCAAAAAAATGACCAAAGATCATAGTTTATGGGCTGGTATGGGCTTGTCTAATAAAGCCATAATGTATCTACAGGTCTAAAGAGGACATTTAAAAAAAAAAATCAATCATTACAAATGTTGCATCGCTTTGAAACAAACAAATATCAGAGGTATGATGAACATTTAAGTAAAACCTTTTTTTTTTCCTTGATGACTAATTGACATGGCAAGAGCTCGATCTAATTACATTGCACAGTGTACAGGTGGATTGGACACACACGCACACACAAACATACACACTTATCAAAGAAAATTAGACTAATATTATTCCCCCTCCCCTCTCTCTCTCTCTCTCTGTCACTCTCGGTACATATAAATTCAATAATGAGGTCAGGATTCTTACATAAAACATAATTAAGTAAAAGTCATGACTTCTTTATAAAGTCGAGGATTAAAAGAACAAATATGTCGTTAAAAAGGTAGTAACAATGGTTGTATACAAGATTTGTTATAAATCCTCTCATAAAAATGTAGACAAGCTCCCCTTTCAGACCTTATCATCTATAGCAGCGGTTCTCAACCTTTTATGCATGGCGACCCCTTTTTACAATCCCCCACTCTGCCGCAACCCCTCCCCCCCCCCACATACACACACAGCAATGGAAGAGTAGATAAAAACAATCCATATTTTCGATGGTCTTAGGCGACCCCTGGCAAATCGTCAATCGACCCCCAAGGGGGTCGCGATCCACAGGTTGAGAACCCCTGATCTATAGGGCTGTTGATATTAAGTAATACAAGATTTAATATATATCGTCTTATAAAAATGGTTGTGTACACAATTTGTTTTAAATCTTCTTGTTTGCATTACAATAGTGAATCTACTGCTTCTTCGTAATCAGATATGAGTACCATATCCATTCTTAAGTTGACCAAAATGAATTTGAAATCCAAATCTCGTCTGTGCATGCTTATATTCAGGGCGGCAGGTGGGTGGGGGGTAGAGGTAGAGGCTCGTTCAGTATCATTATGTTCCTTTTTTATTTAGCGAATCTTCTAGTCTTAGTCCTATACAACTCAAAAGCTTCAATGTTGGCAGCTCCACGCAATGAAATGTCACAACGCCTAATACAAGGGCAACAGCTTATTACATCCTTATTTTTCGAAATAATGCAATAAGTTGCACTCCCGATAGGTCTACAGTTGAAACTATTTTTTAGCTTTAAGTGTATCAACAATTCTAAATTAAACTCTTCATACGGTGTATGAAATGAAGCTCGCAGGTACGATTAAGATTATGTATTCACCTGGTCAACACATTTTTTCTTCACTTAATGACCTGGTCAGAGAGAACGCATCTTTTTCTTTCTCTAGCTCGAAATAAATGTGCTTTTTGTTCGGCAAACTGGATGCAGCTAAAGCATCACCCGTGAAACTGGACATTGACGAGGCGCCACCTTCAGCCTGCATAGACGTCCAATTAGAAACCTCCCTTATCTCTGGTGGCATCTCCACCAGCAGTGTCCCGTATTTAAAATTGACGTAGCCTGACCTCATTGCGCTGTCACTAAGCAAGTCCGGATTTACAAGTTCGTTGCTGTAGAATTCTTCGCCCACTATAGACACGGAGGATTGAGCATAAAGGTGGGTAATCGAGTATGGTTTTAACCTTCTCTTGGAAGGATCAGTTGTGTCCCTTTCACTCTTGAGTTTGTTGTATGGGTTTGTTAAAACGCGAACTGTTTCGTTAAGTCTCGAATATGCATGAGGGAGTACAGTTATTTTTTCGCCGACCGTAGCATAAGAAGCTGATGTTACTGGCCGAGCCTGGAGCTCTCCACTGAATGAACCATCGTCCGTTATTGCTTTGTATTTCGCATGATTTGAAAAATCATAATCATCGTACAATAGATCTGTTCGATTAGTATCCACTTTGGCGTAAATCATTCCGTCTCCAGTCATGGAGATAGGGGTAACACTATTTTGGAAGCAATTGAAATTCCCAGATCCAGAAATTGAAGAAACACTCTGGGCCTCTGCATTATTATTTGTGGTTATCGGAAAAGTACACCCTTCAAATTTTGACTTTGCATTGCGATGATTTTGCCGATGGTAAGTATTAAAGGTGTTATCATTAATGTCAAACAGGAAGCCGTTGTTGACAACGCTGACGCTCTCTTTCGTAGCATTGGCGGCTTTTCTCTTAGCGATGAGCCACTCTTGGGAAGAACTGTGAGAATGAAGGTCTGAAGAAAACTCTGACAGTGAAGAGCTATCCCCTTGAGATAGAGATTGAAGAATATTTCTATGCTGGCCTCTTTGGTTCCCAGAGCGTAGTCTGTATTGCAAAGTCGTATTTGGATCAGCAGTTACTGTCAGGGATGGAGTTTTGTGCTTGTCCTGATTCTTGCGTCGCTTCCTACAGATTATAATTCCAATGGTGATTAATCCAAGTGTTAATAACAGAATAGCTATAATAATAACGATTAGAATGATAATTTTCCCATCTTTATTTACGCCTGGAAATGGCTGGTTGTTCTCTGTGTGTAATTTAGGAACTGTGTTCGAGCCTCGCAGCGCTGCGCTTGTGCCACTTATGTTGAACGCTCTGGTTGAGGTGTAGACGAAGCTCGGAGAAGTGGATGTCGCTATTTGGTTGGTCGAAAGCGTTTTTACTGTCGTGCGCAGGAAGGGTGGAGGTGTATTGATGACATTTTTGGGCAAGGAAGCATTGGTGCATTCTTGACTGCACTGGGAGAAAGACACATATCTGTTATCTATTTTCTGACGGATCCTCCCTGGGTAGAGCCAGTAAATCCCTGCGAACCCCACCTCGCAGTGGTCTCCGTGGACCAGGTTGACAGACTCGCATAGCTCCAGGTTGTCGCAGAGGTTCTCGCTCTTCTTCAGCCTGATGCAGCCAATCATCTGGTCCAAGTTGAAGGAGGTGGGAATGGTGCAGACAAAGTTTTTGGAGAAGATTTGTCTTTGGGTGCTGTTTGCAGAGCTTGGGAACCTGGACACGCTGATCATCCTTGTGATGTAGGTGAAGGCAATGTCTCTCTCCAGTAACACAGTACAGCTTTGATCTTGGTAATCACATAGACAAGTGTAGAACCTATCCACAAAATTAAAAAAAAACACTTTCTAAAACGTTAAAGTCTAGGATATTTAAATATAAGAAAACTTAAAAACCTAATCAAACATATAGGTTAACATTTTGCTAGATTTAATTCTTATTTAATTAATAGAAATTTTTGTTTATGTTAAATTCACTTTCCATTTTAGAAAATTTACGTAATTATAAAGTCAAAAAATATATTTCAGCTAGCATTCCAAACTAGATAACTTATATAAATTAAAAAATACAAAAACAACAAGGTAGCATCTTTTTACAAGGCTTATGTCAACTCACTTTATTCGCCTGTCTGGTAAAAAGTTTGAGTAAGTTATTTCTCCCTCACCCATGGTCGGATCAAGTAAACAAAATGCAACATTTTTTTTTATTGGCGTAGACAATACATGAATAAATAAATAAAAATAAGCTGTTATTGTCGATTGATTACTGGTTATTATTCATTTTGTTTGATACCAAATAGGTAAATAATCCCGTTGGTATTTACAGGTATGGCCACGTAAGCTAGTCCGTGCGTCAGGGGTGTCCGGCCATTGGAAATGAGCTTGGACCTCTTCCTCTTTGTTCAATAAGGCTTCCAAGCGTGACCTCCGTGAAGGTGCCATTCCAAGCCTAGAGGTTCAAGAGTTTTGGCTCAACTCTATTGACAGTAAAACAGATTTGCTTTCTCTTGTAAGAATAAGGTGAAGAGTTACACATAAGAAATAGCTATCTGTTGTTGTTTTTTTTTATTGCGCTTCTGTTACGGTCGAGTGCTAGAAGTGAAACTCGCAATAATCTTCTAACAAAATGCACTGTAAAAAGTAACAACCACCTTGAGTAGGCGAACAAATTTAAATATGAAATATCTATGATACAAAAATAAAATATATATGTCAACAGTCTAAAAATTCAAAATCACTCTCTATAGGCATTTCTATGTTAAAAATCCACATCGAGTAAGCCCACAAAAATACAAAATATGAAACAACTGTGGTAAAACAATCAGGTATTTGTATCCTACTGATTTAACATCTCCATGGAGAATTCAATGGTGTACAATTCATTCATGTGTAACGTGAACACAGCATCTGTACATCTGACGTGATCCAGCCGTGATAGATACAGCAGAGTCACGAGAGACCACGTCGACAGTCTAACCATGCTTAGAGCTTTCAAACGCATTTCTGAAACATAATGAGGAAAAACAATTTTATTAGATCTGGGAGTGCTGATGCAAATAATTAATAATCAGTACAACTATTACATTTGCTATTGCTGTAAACCTGTTCCTGCTAACTCATCATTTTTTTCCACGTGGGAACTAGTCTGATATGTGTTTATGCTGTAGTGTGTAAAATGTTGCAACAGTCTGGAGTGTGTTAGTGTGCTTAGGGACATTTGTTTTTGGATTTCTCGATTGAGGATTGTGGCAAGGCCTGCCTCGGATAATCGGAGGCCATAAGTGAATTGAATTTGGTGTCACTAAATAAAATATAAATCGCGTGATTACTGTCAATTTGTGGGAGAGAACTAGACAAAAGCCCATAGCCCAAGACATCATAAAACGAAAATGGAGCAGGATAGGACACACCCTGCGAAAACCAGCTACTAATGTTGCAAGGTAAGCACTCGATTGGAATCCGCAAGGAAAGAGGAAAGTGGGCAGACCCAAGCAAACCTGGAAGAGGTCAGTCATCAGTGAAGCTGAGAGTACTGGAATGACATGGGAACAGATAAATAAAGTTGCTCAGAAACCGAGTTCGGTGGAGAGGTGTGGTTGCGGCCCTATGCTAACCTGGGAGTGCACAGGGTTAAGTCAATTAAGCCAGTCACGCAATTTATAAAAAAAAAAACCTGCCTGGTTCAATTTCTAAATCGACAAATAACTAAAATTTTGATAACACAGTTTCCGTATAAGAGACAGCGTTACACTAGAGAACATAAAAGTCACAGTACTCCACTTTATGTTAAGAGATCTGTTCCAAGTTTCGCAATTTTCTGTCTAGTTTCTCGTAGTTCTATGCAAGGCCCTCACTAATTGGAGGCCCTAGGCGGCTGACTAGTTTACCTATGCCTAAGACTGGCCCTGATTGAAGATTGTTTTCTTTTTGTGTTTGTTGATCACTGGATGTGAATTCGATTTGAAGTAATTTAAAGTATTTCTTTTAAAGGAATTATTGACTCATTTGGCTACAACTGGATAGTACTTCGACGAGAGGTCTGCAATAGGAGTGGTAGCGGCGTCCGAGGAATCGGTGAGTTATTTTTACAAAGCTTATATCAACTCACTCTGTCTATATGTCCCTCTGTCTGGTAAAAGATGTGTATACGTTATTTCTCCCACACCCATTCACGGATCTAGTTGAAACTTTGCACAACTATTTATTGGCATAGATCAGCGATGCCCAAAGTACGGCCCGCGGGCCAGAACCTGCCCGTGACGTGGTTCCATCCGGCCCGCTGAAACGTCGGCACAAAAAAGTAGAAAATCCCCCCCCCCCCGCTTTTTAAAAAAAGTTGAAGATGTATAATTACTTTCGTTAGGGCCCTCACTTTTTCTTTGATGGATTGGTACCGTAACCTTTAACGAGTATGCGACTATGAGTTAATGAAATGGAACTCTGAATGTAGAATCTACCAGGGAAAGTGAATGGATCTTTTTTTGTGGAATATGATAATAAGCCAACATATTTGTTTTGTAAATAAACTCTGGCTGTTTCAAACACAACAACATATACAGCGGCATTATAAAACAAATATGAAGGCCTTCTTGGTGTGTGCCACGTAGGCCTATAAAAGGTTGGTTCAACTACGCCCAAGAGATTGGAGGATCGATGGCAATATTTACCAAAAAGAGACAAGAAAATAAGTTGATGGTAAATGTTGCTCACATTTTAAGTAGAGAAATGAAGCCATTTTTAGAAGCGTAAAAAAAAGACAGACTTTAAATATCCCATTAATTAATGTAAGTACTAAATCCATTAGTTTCAAATAGTTGATGTCGCTTTTTGGACCTTTTTGTTGATGTGGCCTGCAACACGCATGTCTAAAGTTAAAATGGCCCCTCAGGTCAAATTAGATTGAGCATCACTGGCATAGATGATAAATGAATCAATAAAAAGTAACCAGTGTTGTTTGATACCAGCAAGAGAAACTAATCCATCAGCATTCGCAGATAGGGCTAACATTGTTGTGTTTAGTCCCCTTAAATAATTGTTAACGCAATTCTCCCTCACACATTCTCCGTTCTAGTTGATACTTTAAACAATTATTTATTGCAACTGACAAAACGTGAGTCAATAAACAAAAATGCTCAATTAGTCCATTAATTATTGGTAATTAATTATTTTGTTTGATATTGAATAAGGGAAATTACTGGTACCTTAATGATAGATATATTTTTAAGGGCGAGTTCTACCCCTATAGTTAAGCTTTTTTTAAACAGTGGATTGAATCTTGTTTTATTGTTTCAACCCATGGCCTAACAGTATTTCAAGTTAGTAATTCTCTTAAGGTTCTTGCAATCATACTGTTTCAGTCTTGCCATAATTGTGTAGGTAAAACTAATGAAACTCAAAATACTTTCATGTAGATTTATATTTAATGTTTTTTTTGTTTTTTTTTAAAGGAAATGTCAGAATTTGCGCTATTCAATTTTAGCTTAATCATCATTAGGCCTCTTTTCTTTGCCTCTTTTTTGGGCTTTATGTGCCTCTTTTATGGGCCGTCTTGCCTCTTTTGTGGGCTTTTTTTAATAGGTTTTTATTTGTAAGTTCTCATAATTCACAAGTATTAAATCATAAACAATTGAAAAGTGATTAACCTAAAAATATAATAATAGTAATAGAAATATTATTTCATATCAAAGACATACTACCTATCCATTGAAACCACTAGAGATAGAAAAATGATACAAGTATTCTCTACCCCAGAACAATCAACACAATATCAAATATCCCTGACCCCCAACACCCCATTTCTGGAATACTACCTGAGTATTGTACAAGTATATGAAAATCAAACTAGATAATTAATTACCCTAATATCCACTATTTACCTAAATGTCAATTCTAAGTGATTAGGATCAAACACCTTATTATTATGTAGAGCTTTGAGCCAGCTAGCCCAAACAAGATTCCTGTATTCGGAAACAGCCACGTTTAATTTTTTAGTTTTGGCAGCTTGTTTAAAACAATAGACTAGTTAACATTTACATAGTTGCCACAGTTAGCTTATAGTAAGTCCCTTACAGTACTTTTAATTTTAAGGAATAATGGACATTCCAAATACATGTTTCTCATTATCTGCATTTTCAAGATGGCATAATTTAATGTTACATTTGGAAAAGATTTTTTAATGAAAGAAGATTAAAATGCAATTAAAGAAAATTTGCTTAATAAACTAAAATTATTAATATTAATAAACTTAAAACAGGTATTTGAAATGACAACAAATTTCAATTTAAAAAAACTATCAAGGTTTAAGTGAAACAAAGCCATGACTTGTTAAGTAAATATTTGGATAAAGGTGTAATATAGGGCATCAGCGAAATAATGGTAATTGCATATTTATCAATGAAAGCTTTCTGTTGGTTTATAACTGCATTGTTCGTTTTGATTAGTAAGACCCAAGAAAATAGTTTTTCAGTTTAGAAAGAGATAATCCTATGAAATATAGAAAACAAAAATACAAACTTGACCATACAAATACATAGACTTACGTGACTGGTTTTCGAACTCTAAACATCTAAAAGCACCTTAACAACTTTATCACTCAAGTCTTGGTAACTTTGGGACATTTTCTAAACATCAGTCCTGCTAATTAAACAACAAACGGACATTTCTTTTTGTTTGGGACAAACTCGCTTCTGTTTGAAATACGCATTCTTTTTTTTTTTTTTTTTAACCCTCCCCTGTTTCTATACTTACCTGATGGAGTGAGGCGAAATAGGGTCACAGAGGGGAAGAGAGGGCCGCATGGGAGGACAATCCTAGGTACGTGACTTGAGACTGGGCCCTTCATCAGGTGAATGGTCAGCGGTGAATAGACCCTCACCCCGTGCTACTAGACGCGCTTTTTGTCTGGCCTACTTTGCTGAAAGATAAATAAATGGGGGTCTCTGATTTCGTGCACACTTCCTTTACATTTTTTTAACTCAAAAAGACAAGATGAATGAATTTGATAGAGGGGGCGCGTCTCGGGGAATAAGGGGGATATGTACAGACTACATTTTGTGACTTTCATTGATAGCCTCCAAGTCTATTTCACAATATTTCACATCCTTCACATTTTGTGTCTCGCTGTCCAAGGGGCGCGTCTCGGGGAATAAGGGGATATGTACAGACTACATTTTGTGACTTTCATTGATAGCCTCCAAGTCTATTTCACAATATTTCACATCCTTCACATTTTGTGTCTCGCTGTCCAATGCCACAGTCTTTCCCCTGACTATCACACCGACTCTGAAATGTTTACAGCCAATAGGTTATTGTTTGTAGACTCGGCAACAATCAACTGTAAACTTGTCTGACTTATTTAACATCTCGATCTAATAGAGCAGTGTTTCCCAAACTGTGATATGTGGAAGAGTCGTGTTCCTTGAGGCCTGAATAGGTGTTCAACGAACGACTGGAATAATGAATTAGTTTGGCCATCACGTGAATTAATCTCTCTAAAACATAAGCAAAGAGTACCACTAAATACTAGGAAGGTGCGAAGTGGTCCGTTAAGAAAAAGTTTGGGAAACACTGTCTTAGAGTATATAAGTCCCAAGATTAAGAAGGAGTTCAGTAATTAAAGAGCCTACCCAGTCCTAGCTGTGATTTACATGTTTGTACACATCCAGCAGAGACATTACCGTTGTCAGCCGGTGGTCGGTTTAGTTGAAAGCGTGTTCTAGTAGTCTATTTTTTTTTTTACAAAGATTAAATCAGCTCACTCTGTCTGTCTACCTGTCTGTCCGTCTGTCAGGTAAATAGTTTAAACACGTTATTTCTCCTGTTCTGGCTAGCATTTAGTGTAACTTCACTGCTATTTCATTCACTATTCCACATTAGCTAAACAACATTAAAGGTTAACAATATAAACTTGATCAAGACTTTCTACTGCTGTGAATGGTGTGGGAAGCGTGGTCGAGAGGCCAAGTGCGCTTGAGCTTGGCTTGGCTTGGCTACCTAGAAGGGGGCTCGAGGTTCGAGGTTACTGAGCTCCTAAAAGCAGCACGGAACACCAACTCCTAGATACCCCCTCCCCCTCCCCCCACTGGTCCACAATTGAGATTGGACCAAAAGCGCTCTGAGCATGCTATAAGCATTAAAGTAGCGCTATGTAAAAAGCTATAATAATGATACATTTATTCATAACTGGGAAGTATGTCTCGTCTTCTTATGAGTCGCTATTTATTTCTCTATACTCACTAAACAACCTTCCTCTACGCTATCGCCAAATTGTTCTTCTTGTTCGCCTAGTCTGCTACGTCATTCGTCTGTCTTACTACGTCACTACTTTTACCGTCGATAAAAACAATACACACTATATTTGTCTTCCGAAACTAAGATACTCTCTAACTGAACTAGTACACAACACTCCTACACCCAATCTCGGATCAAGCTGAAATTGTGCACAATTACATTTACCTGACAACACAAAAAATCAATAAGAAAATAACCAAACAATTAGTTAACTATTGGAAATTAATTATTTTGTTTAGTATCTCGAATAAGGGAAAGAAATTGTACTCGACTCTAGTGAGTATAAGCTGAATTAGTCCGATTAATTGGTCATCCTATGAGTCTTAGTGAACACAAACATGAAATTCAAACAATAAATAACTATTCATGTGTCCATGTTCATATGCTCCTCGCTAGCAGAGGGGTTACCGTAACGGCTTAAAAGGCATGAGAAGGCTTTAGCCCACGAGTTAAAATTCAGGTCGTTCATTTTTTTTTATAAAAACATTTAAAAACGATCTCTCCCCCCCCCCCCCCACTTTCAACTGGTACAGACAATCGTTGATGGAATCATAGCATATGTGATGATGTCTATGTGTCTTGTAGTTATTTGGTGTCTGTCTGACTTGGAGTTATTTTGTGTCTGTCTGACTTGTAGTTATTTGGTGTCTGTCTGACTTGTAGTTATTTGGTGTCTGTCTGACTTGTAGTTATTTGGTGTCTGTCTGACTTGTAGTTATTTGGTGTCTGTCTGACTTGTAGTTATTTGGTGTCTGTCTGACTTGTAGTTATTTGGTGTCTGTCTGACTTGTAGTTATTTGGTGTCTGTCTGACTTGTAGTTATTTGGTGTCTGTCTGACTTACTCTGGAGATGTCTGGGTTTTCTTGTGCGGGTGTATTTCAATGTGACTAACCAACAGGACAGATGACACTCACGATTAACAAGTAGAGAAACGAAGTCCAATTCATATAAAAGTTTAATCCAGCAAAAGGGACACAGTCGATGTCTCTGTCGATAAAATATGTTCTACCCTTATGAAATCGTATCCCCAACTACTTTTATGTCTCTAGGTAGCCTCTAACCCCAACTAAATCCTAACGTCACTATTGCGTTCAAAGTTCGTCAATTCTTGTTCGTCATTATACAAACTAAAAATACTAACTAAGTGTCTAACACATATTGAGAAATCTAAAAGCATGAAATTGCGCTAAACAAAAAAAAAATGGTAAAAATATTTCTAATCAAACAGATTTTTTATTATTAGTCTAGATCTATAAAAAAAATTTAATTACATGACTGATCCAAACTAATTGATACACTTTGATAGGCTTTTTTAAAAAGTATTTTTTTTTTGTATTTTGGTTTATGTACAGATTTGCGAAGCGTGAATGATATCTTCTTGAATAGTCTGCATCTTTGTCTTAGTTTCTCGTAAGTAATCTAACACGCATGTAATAAGAAACAATAGAAGAGTTTGAAGCATTTTTATTGCTTTTTCGCTGTTCTACTTCTTTTTCCTTGTTCCCATTATTATGTTGGAGTGTTCAGATGACTAGACCAATATGTGAGATGAACTGTTGGAGTGTTCAGATGACTAGACCAATATGTGAGATGAACTGTTGGAGTGTTCAGATGACTAGACCAATATGTCAGATGAACTGTTGGAGTGTTCAGATGACTAGACCAATATGTGAGATGAACTGTTGGAGTGTTCAGATGACTAGACCAATATGTGAGATGAACTGTTGGAGTGTTCAGATGACTAGACCAATATGTGAGATGAACTGTTGGAGTGTTCAGATGACTAGACCAATATGTGAGATGAACTGTTGGAGTGTTCAGATGACTAGACCAATATGTGAGATGAACTGTTGGAGTGTTCAGATGACTAGACCAATATGTGAGATGAACTGTTGGAGTGTTCAGATGACTAGACCAATATGTGAGATGAACTGTTGGAGTGTTCAGATGACTAGACCAATATGTGAGATGAACTGTTGGAGTGTTCAGATGACTAGACCAATATGTGAGATGAACTGTTGGAGTGTTCAGATGACTAGACCAATATGTGAGATGAACTGTTGGAGTGTTTAGATGACTAGACCAATATGTGAGATGAACTGCACAGTGGTTTCCAAATCAGGGATCTCTCCATATAGTTTTCTTTCTATTGGGGTGTTTTGGGGCCAGTGTCCTGTACGGGCCTCGTGGTAAAGAGAACAGCATTCTCTGGTGACACTCCGCATGGGTATATTTCACTGGTTTCAATTATGAGCTTCCAGTACATATGTTGTCTCTTTCTGTTGTGTATGGTACTGAGCCAAAGAAGCGGGCGATAATCTTGTCGGGATAGCTTATAATAGGTATTATCTTTCTTGTGATCTGGATGAGAGCTTGTCCATTTCTTATTTATTTTATTTACTATTAGTTTCTTCATTTCTTCTGGATAGTTGTGAGTTGTGAATTTTTCGCTGTGATAAATTCGTTTTTTATTTAAGAAAAAAAAATTACAGCAAATATGGGAGATAACTTAGATAAGATGTATGATACAAATAATACCTGGTTACTTCCCTTTATGTTGCATATATTGACTATGGTTTCATTTTCGTGAGTTTAGTATAAAAGTAAATGTGGGAGACTACTTAGAAATGAAATATTATATCATACAAGTAAGAATTTACTTGATTACTTCCCCTTATGTTTCATATTCGTGAGTTTAGTATACAAGTAAATGTGGGAGATAACTTAGAAATGAAACACGGTGTGATACAAATTAGAATTTTACTTATTACTTCCCCTTACATTTCATATTTGTGAGCTCAGTCGAAAAGTAAATACTAAATATATATTCAAACCTAATGGGAAGATGGTAAAGGTAGATATGATAGACAGCTAGGAGTGACATTGTCTAGCTATCTCAGTTATAGAAATGAACAAAATTATAATAGCGTCAAGATGATGTCTTTGATATATATTTTATAGGTACGAATAAGGAGTGGGAAAAAAAAAACGCGTGTATATATTAGACTTGCGAACGTCGATTTACATTAATCCTACCGCGATGTAAATATGGCCGCTCCTGCCACCCGATATATTACAAGGACCCTTGCAGCTCGGACATGCCTTCTTTTAAAAACAACATTTGAATTAGTACTCCATTCAATGTGTTAGTTAATAAATGGAAAATATATTTTATCATGGTCCATTGACACTTTTTCGATTATGACATTAGTTGCAAATATGGGAGATAACTTAGGTAGGCAACACGGTGTGATACAAATAATAATTTACCCAATTACCTCCCCCTTATGTTTCATTTCAGTGAGTTCAGTCTAAAAGTAAATACTAAATATATTCACACCTAAAGGGAGATGATAAAGGTAGATAACAAGGAAATGAAACACGGTGTGAATTGTCTAGCTCTGTTAGATATTTAAATGACCACAATTATAATAGCGCGATGTAAATCTTATCTTATCTTATCTTATCTTATATAATACAGACGTTACTTCAAAAAAGAAGATGATTACGTCCTACGCGTCATGCATTCAGTCATGCATATTAACCAATGACTTAAATTCTGCCAAGTCACTGGTTTTCCTGGCCACTCCTGCCACCCGATATATTACAAGGATGCTAGCAGCTCGGACATGCCTTATGTAGTTAAAAAAAAACAGATGAATGCAGTTTTAGGGCTCCTACACAGGACGTGGCTGGGATTAAGGTAGAATTTATAAAACTAGGAATCGAAAATAGGATATAAATATCACGTGCGCATTCGACCTTCTTTACGCCCACACCTTTACATATCTCGAGTGAAACAGTCAACAATATTTGTACTAGATTTGACCCTAGTGTCTCGTGTGCTATCTGTCATGTACTTTTGAGTGTGTCTGACGCAGACGTTATCTATGAGAAGGTTGACACAAATGGTCTGTGCAACGGACCATGACAATAACAATAAAGCATATTTTGGTAGCCTCGAGCGATTTTAGGATATTGTTATATTTAAGCCTAGAATGTAAATTGTATACACAATAATAATGCAATGGTAGACAATACAGACTTTCGGTTGATTTTAGGAACTATGCAGGCACAGTTTTAGCGGCCCCCGAAAGCGTAAAAGCCCCCAGACTTCGGCCTGGCCATCCGGTCTTTCTGTTACGTTTTGATATCAAAAAGTGACAGCTATAAAAGTTTGAAAATCCTTTTTTTTTGTGGCCCACAAAAGGGGAAAAGACGCTATTAGTTTTGTGTGGAATGTCTGTTCGTCTGTTCGTCCGTCATACTGTTTTGATTTCGTCAACTAGAAAAGATAGTGAAAATCTGACACCAGAATATTTTAGACCATTCAAAGTTCTGATGCAACGGATACTTTTTTCTTCTCTGAAAGCGAAAAATTTATTTAATTTTTTAAATCACTTATGGAAGTATTTTTTTTTTCATTAAAATACACCACTTTTACAACTATTCACTATTAATATTAACAAACACTGGATCTTCTTTAGAAGGGTAGCCGACCATCTATCATATTTTAACACATTTATGCAAATGGTTTAAGATTTTTTTGTCAACATTTTTTAAATTACATTTGTATTGCTAAGTTATGTAAGTTCTGTCATACTAACCACCACATTTGTGTTGACACAAACTCTCTCTGAAACCTTGTTAATTTTCAAATATAAAAGGGATTTCTTTTGTCAGTCACTACAAACAATATTGATTTTGATTTTCTGTAATGAATGTATAACATATGCAATCTTCCTCATACTGCAGTCCTTATTTTAAAACTAATCAAGCGTGGACAATTTTAGGTGGGGAAATAGAACCTCGGGGGTTCTCATTCTTTCGCGACGCAGCCCCATAGACTTAATTTTAAATATTCGTCCTCCTCTTATTTATCTTCGATGTAATATAACATTACGAAACACGTATAGAAATTATATGACGTATCTATCTATCTATCTATCTATCTATCTATCTATCTATCTATCTATCTATCTATCTATCTATCTATCTATCTATCTATCTATCTTTCTATCTATCTATCTATCTATCTATCTATCTATCTATCCATCTATCTATCTATCTATCTATCTATCTATCTATCTATCTATCTATCTGTTTATGTGGCCGCTAGTTAACGAGGGTGTTATTAGGCAAGAACAACGGCCGAATGACTAAACATTTCCACAAGAAATGTCAGCTACCCATTAGGGTTTGGTAGACTCAAAGACACCCAACAAAATCCGAAATAAAAATTCCAGTCTCTACCCGGATTCAAACTCATGACCGTCTCGGTTCGAAAGATAAGTTAAGAAAATATAAAATGAATATTAAAAGTCCTGCGATATTTGTTCACACTCTACCCCTGCTTTGCCACAAAATACGCGAGTTTTAGATGCATTTTTAAAACTATGTATAATACAAACACTAAAGTATGCTTCCTAAACGTAATCTAAAGTATTAAGATATATTACTGTAAATGCGGCGTTTTTCCCCTTACAAAAGCTTTGTTTTTTTTACAAAGTATTTTTTATTTTTATTTTGCTTATTATACATGAGATTACCAAACGCTACATAAGAAACTTGAGCACTAAAATGGTTCAGGTAATCTTAGAACGTCGTAAACATGTTGTTCCCTAGACCACAAATACACTTTTAAACACCGAGTAACAGCGAGTCTATCAGCGTTCCTTAAAATGGAACACACGTAGCCATTCAGCAGGATGTTTCGTGGTATATGACTTTTAAAGTAACAAAGACATTAAAGAATAACGATTGCAATAGAATAACAAGTTAAATATAACATAAATATAATTTTTATAGACCTCGCTAATATTAAGTAAAATTGCATCATTTATTTGGAATCTGTCAGGAATTTGATCAACTAGACCTGGAAGAAGGCTTTCATGTTCTGGCCATGCTCTAAACCAGTGATTCCCAAAGTGGTCTATATAGACCCCCAGGGGTCTACGAAGACTTCCAAGGGGGTCTACGAGACAAAAATGTTTGGGAACCACTGCTCTAAACCTTACTGGTAGTGTAACGATTGACTGCAGTCAACTTTTTTTTTTTTGATATGCTCAAGAAATATATAATTTCTTTTACAGTTTCATTTTCTCACAATCGGCATACTTCTTAAACCATGTAAATATCAGTAAATCATATTTCGTACTGGAGACGTGGTGGCTGAGCCGTAAAGCGCTTGGCTTCCCAATCGGAATTCCCGGGTTCGAACCCTGTTGAAGACTGGGATATTTAATTTCGGGATCCTTGGGCGCACCAGAGTCCACCCAGCTCTAATGGGTACCTGACATTTGTGGAGGGAAAGTAAAGGCGGTTGGTTTTTGTGCCGGCCACATGACACCCTCATTCAACACAGAAACGGATGAACTTTGCACCATCTGCTCTTTAGACCCCAATGTCTGAAATGGGAGCATAACTGCTTACATATTTTATACTGACTTATAATATCAGGAAATATAAAGTCCTCCTTATCTCGAAAATTTTAGGGCGTTCTCAAGTCCGTACCTGTCCTACATCTGGAAGAAGGTTTTCCTGCTGCATTTTCAAAAACAATTTAAAAGAAAAAAAAAGGTTTTCTCGAGTGGGAATTCGAAATCGAGCCTCCTTAATGAGAAGCTAATGTGTTTAGTAACTGAGCTATTTAAATACATATAAAGGTATTATTCCATTGTGGGTTTCAAATTTGTATCAGACGAATCAGTTCTTTACAGTAGCCCTCTGTTTAACTTTTATAATTTACTACATTTTCTGTATAAAACAAAATTAATTAATCACCACTAATTGATGAAGTAATTGGTTAATCTTTTTGATTCATGTGTTGCCATTGACAGCATGTAATTGTGCACAGTTTCTACTTGACCCCAGAATGGTGAGTGGGAAAAAAAACGTGCAAAAGAGTCTACCCAGACAGACAGACAGAGTGACTTGATATAAGCTTTGTAAAAAGAAGAATCCAGAGCTTTGCTAACAGATGCCTACGCCGGATATTAGGAATTAGGTGGCCAGAAAAGATAACTGCACTGTCAATCTGTGGGAGAGAACTAGACAAAAGCCCAAAGCCCAACATATCAAAAAGCGAAAGTGGAGCTGGATAATGCACACCCTGCGAAAACCAGCTACCAATGTTGTAAGGCAGGCACTTGATTGGAACCCACAAGGAAAGTGGAAAGTGGGCAGACCCAAGCAAACCTGGAAGACATCAGTCATCACTGAAGCTTAAGATACTGTAAAGACATAGGAGCAGAAGAAGAAAGCTGCTCAGAACCGAGTTCGGTGGAGAGGTGTGGTTGCGGCACTGTGCTTCCCTGGGAGTGCACAGGATTAAGTCAGGTAAGTCAAAAAGAATAATCTTTACGGTATGCACTGGACATTTGGAGCCCAGAATGATTCAGCTTTATTTTCCTCTATTGAAACACACACATCTAGTCTTAAAACATTAAAAAGCACAAAAAAAACAACAACGCCGTAATGAATCAACTTCAGTTTTTTTTTCTTTACATACACAACTATTTACACACACACACACACACACGCACAATGATCTCACTTTATTATCAATTGGAATATTTTCGTTCTAAATACTGCAAGTAAAATTATCAACGACACAGGAAATAAGCTATTCAATATTAAGTGGTTAGATTGCACAAGGCGATACTACTTCCTTCTCTAATCGTATGGTGCTTTCTAATGTTAAGCCTCTCAAATGAAGGAAATTAAGACATGTTTTGACTGAACGATTTTGAAAAAAAAATGTTTACAAACAAAATAACGAAACGGGGTGGCCAAGAGGTTTGAGTTTAAGCTTCCTTGTGCAGGGTTCCAGTACAATCCCGTATGAATCAGTGTATTATTTTGTATCTAGAGGTTGGGTATCATGACAAATAACTAAGGTGAGAACTTGGAAACTTAAGTTTGAATATTGCAATGAGCTTATGATACCCTCTTATCTTCTTATCTTATATAATACAGTATAATACAGACGTTACTTCAAAAAAGAAGATGATTACGTCCTACGCGTCATGCATTTAGTCATGCATATTAACCAATGACTATTGACCTCGTAGACATCTGGTCAAAATAAAATAATTCAATGGCTACGTTTATAGATACTTTATAGAAACTCACTGGTTAATAAATTGTTAGAATGCACTGGTTTATATACTTTAGTGTCTGCTGTCTTAT
Organism: Biomphalaria glabrata; assembly: GCF_947242115.1. Taxonomy (NCBI): domain Eukaryota; kingdom Metazoa; phylum Mollusca; class Gastropoda; family Planorbidae; genus Biomphalaria; species Biomphalaria glabrata. The sequence goes on along the minus strand of NC_074721.1, from coordinate 5,868,353 downwards.
AGATATTTTTGTCACTGGTTTATAGATTCTTAAAACTCAAAGGTTCATAGATATTTGAACTCACTGATTTATAGATATTTCAATTCACTGTTTTATAGATATACGAAAATAACACTCACTGGTTTATTGTCATTTAGGAGTCTCCGAATTAGATTTATAGGTAATATGTACACAATACCAGGTATATATATATATATATATATATATATATAATAATAATAATAATAATAATAATAATAATCTTTATTATCCGTAAGGAAATTTGTCTTACAATTTGTGCATTACACCAAACAAAAGACATTATAACTATAAGAAACCAAAGTGTACATTCACACCAGACTCACTCATAATTTACATGTGACAAAGTTTATACCAGATTGTTCTTATTTAATGATTTGATTGCCAGGGGAACAAAAGAGTGTTTGTGTCTGTTTGTCTTTGCTATCGGTGTCTTGTATCTCTTTTGTGATGGTAAAATCACAAAGTCCTGACACAAAGGGTGATTCTTTATTTCGAGGATCTTGTTAGCTTTTTTATAGATGTTTGTCTCAAACAACTGCCCAAATGGGGTTTGTTTTTTGCCAATGATTTTGCCAGCAGCATTTAGGATTCTATTAAGTTTATTTTTATTTTTAAATACTAATAGAATTTCTTTAAAAAAAAACTGAGAGTAACTTTTTGATATTTCTATTCTCTCAGTAGTCTCACCTTTATCGTTCATTTTCTGTCATTTTAGACTTTGGCGACTGATAAATAACTTTATTCACTGTCTTCAATCAACCTATAGCCTTGTTATTACAAAGAAAAGACTAAGATAAACTGCTTTATTTATCTCAAATGTAAATATATTGAACTAAACAGACTGTTTTTCAATTAAAAGCAACTTCGTCCTAAAGACAACATCAAAAGAAAACAGACACAAAAGACAATTCAATGTAATGCAAAGCCTCAGAGAAATTCCCTCAACGTTAAGAAATCTAGCAGCATATCATATGTGTAAAGCAACAAATAGGATACTTATGATTGAAATCTCATTTTTGCTCATTTTCTTATATTAAATATACACATTTCTTTTATAAAAGAATAGTTTTGAGTTTGCGGAGCCTTCCTGGTGAGGTCCCTGTCAATGACACAGTCTCCACAGACGTAAATCCGGCGCTGACCTAAAAGTAGTTAATCTTTTTCACGCTCCCCAGTCAATGAGCAGCGCTGATACAGTCTGAAAGACCAACAATATTTTTTGAGTTTTTCTGTAATGGACGATATGTCATCCTTTTTGTGGTCATATCCTCCGATCGGTTTTACCTGTGTTGTTAACCTTTTATTTTTTTTTTTGGGGGGAGGGGGGGGCCTTATGCCTCTTTTGGGGGCTTCATGCCTCAGATTATACTAACCTCATACCAATTTCTTTGGACACCTTGGACCCCTACTTTGATATTAATTTGTCCAATTAACGTTAGGGAAGTTAAAGTATGCTGTTTACTGCCACGACTATGTTATTGAGGAGTTCACTGTAGATGTCCATGATATCTTATAAATCAGAATCGTACATAAAACTTAATTTTTTATTTTTGTTTTTGTACCAGGGATCAGGCATTTTGTTTTCAACACAAACTGTCTTTGTGTCCACAAAATATCGCACACCCCCACCCAAAGATCTGGATCCGCTAGTGGTCCACACCTACCTAAACCCTCAGTAGGCTATCATCCAGCGGCTTACAGTAGATAATATGTCAATAAGTTTCTCAGGTTATTAAACATAATCCGTCACATATTTCTGTCATGTCCTGAAACACTTCTGTTTAGAGTGCATGGCTACTTAAGGTGTTCCAGGAACAATATACATAGGAGCGCTAGTCCCATATCCTATTATCACTTGACGTCATACAGCTCCTATAAAACTTTATTCACAAATGTACTTTTTGTATTCTATCAAACCTGATACGTTTATATGTATAAAGTGCATCCTTTATTGCATATTAATTAATTATGTAAGTAAGTATGTTCCCCTTTCAGACCATGCGATCTATGGGACAGATGAGGTCAAGGTCTTCTGCATCTGTGGCCCACGGTTGACGAGCGTGTCATGTGGCCAGCACAAAGACCAACCGCCTTTACTAATTGGACGGACTCAGAGGCACCCAAAGATCTCAAAACTAAAAAATCCCAGACTTCACCAGGATTCAAAGCCGGGATCCCTGGTTCGGAAGTCAAGCACTTTACCATTCAGCCACCGCGCCTCCTAACTAAGTATGTGATATATAATAATAATAATAAGGCTTGTCATTGAGTCCGAAGATCAGTGAGGAATGCAGTATTTCCCGTGGCTGCGCAGCCCCAACTGCGACCTACATATTTTGCCACACCCAGAGCAAGCATAACCATTGTCCGCAGGTGGTCGATTTACATTTTCCTTTCGCCGTATGCCTCTGTCCTCCGCAGCGGATTTTCTTTTGGTCTCAAATGTGTATGTGAGTGACCTCCAGCTGTCTCGTTCTGAGGCTGCACGTCTAAGCTGGTCTTTGAAGCGTTTCCGTGGTGCGCCTCTGTTACGTCGATGTGATATATAGATCAGCACTTAGACCTATTTAGTATTTAAATTCCTATTAGCCATTAATGTTTGGTTAACAGAAGTTCGCTCTTCAAATTAAACAGTATAAAGCTGTTCTAGTAGTATGCCTCCCCCCCCCCATTTCTTTTACAGTCCAACATCAATATATAAATGCAGCCAGGGCCGGTCCTTACAAATGGCGGGGCCCAATTTAATGAATGCTTGGCAGGCCCCTCTTCAAAATTTTGTTTACAATAACAACTAGTGCTATTAATAAGGTCATTATCTCAACATCTATTATACAACTGCATGGGAAGCAACTCAAACGCAATACGCGCCGGTGGGTAAATTGAAACTACGTCAATCGTACGATACACTAAATATGTTCACCCTTTAAGTCATACATCTTTCAAAGCCCGTGACAAGAGCAACAGCTCATAGTCATACACCTTCAACTTAACCTATTCCTTAGTCTGTTACACCATTGGGGCACCATACAAGAACTGTTAGTATTTTTTATCCAGTCCTCTCTGTCCTATGCATAGGTATATGCTTGATGCAAATAGCGGGTGCCCTGCTAGCCTCGGGGCTCAATTTAGAACAATCGGTCAAATCGGCCTAACGCCGGGCCCGAATGCAGCTAACAATATGAATAAGCCTACGTCTAGAAGCATGTCATATTTGCGAAGACATTAATACAGAACTTGTACATTTAAAGTTATTGACCTTGTTTTATTTACATATTTTGTCACACATTTTTGAAATGTGGACGCCCCACATTTGTAAATCTGGACTTACCTTCCCCTGAAAAAATAATAATAAGGTTTTGCATTGTCTAGCTTTTCAATACGGAATCATTTAAATGAGAAATGTCATAAAAGAGACATATAGTCTTATTCTACCAGGAATAATAAAGGTAATACCCTTCCTTTTAAGTGTCTCGCCAAGTTAAGAAATACACTTTTTACAAAGATAAATATCATTTCTGTCTTTCTGTCTGGCAAAATTTGTACAAGTGCTTTCTTCCACACCCAATATCGAATAAAGATGAAATTGTGCACAGTTATTTCTTTTATTGACAACGCAAGAATTAATAAAATAAATATCAAACAGACAAATATTAAGTAATATTTTTTTTTTGATATCTCGATCAGAGGAAAGAAATTGTAATTGACAGAAATGGTGACATATAAGCTGAATTAGTTCCCTTTTTTGTTCGTCGTTGTCTGAGATTTAGTGAACACAAACCTGAAAAATAGGGCGAGATTTTAGAAACAATAGATAACCAGACAATCTTCCTTGTTCATAGGCTCTCCTCTAGCAGAGTGTTGGATTGAGAAGCCTGAGAAGGATTTAGACAGGAGTACGAGTTTAGGTCGTCTCCCCTCCCCCCTTTTTTTTTACTGTTATAAATGCTTTTTTATTTTTTTTTATATAATTTCTCTCTCTCTCTGTCTTTCTCCCTATCTAATATCTCTATCTATCTATCTATCTATCTATCTATCTATCTATCTATCTATCTATCTATCTATCTGTCTGTCTATCTATCTATCTATCTGTCTGTCTGTCTGTCTGTCTGTCTATCTATCTATCTATCTATCTATCTGTCTGTCTGTCTGTCTGTCTGTCTGTCTGTCTGTCTATCTATCTATCTGTCTGTCTGTCTGTCTGTCTGTCTGTCTATCTATCTATCTATCTGTCTGTCTGTCTGTCTGTCTGTCTGTCTGTCTGTCTGTCTATCTATCTATCTATCTATCTATCTATCTATCTGTCTGTCTGTCTGTCTGTCTGTCTGTCTGTCTGTCTGTCTGTCTATCTATCTGTCTGTCTGTCTGTCTGTCTGTCTGTCTGTCTGTCTGTCTGTCTGTCTGTCTGTCTCTCTATCTATCTATCTATCTATCTATCTATCTATGTAATCTCTATCTTTTTTCTATTTTTGTATCTATGTATCTATCTCTATATCTATCTAATCTATCTCTCTATCTATCTCTCTCTCTCTCTGTGTGTGTATATATATATATATATATATATACAGAAGAGAGAGAGAGAGAGAGAGAGAGAGAGAGAGAGAGAGAAGATTCTGTAATACTTTAATACATTAGAAGAACAAGAAAAAGAAACTAGAACACCAGTACAAGAGAAGCGTGAGAGAATGCAAGAGAAAAAGAGACAGGAAGAGAAACAATGATCAATGATATTTCAACAAAGATTTATTTACAAGGACATTCAACATAATTTAATAGAAACAGACAGCAGTTGATTTTCCTTTGTTCTGAAATACTCAGACACTTTATCCGGAAGTCATAAAATAAGTACAATACCTTTGTAACACAAAATGTGATTTTTGTAATTTTTGTATTAATTTTTGTTTTAGAGCGTAATAGGTTTGTATTGATGTCGATACTAATATCGTGAATACTGTGAATACTTTTTAGGGGTGTTAAGGGTATCTGTAAGGTCAGTTGTCATCATCCCCTTAGTTGATATAGCAACATGGTATATAGTTATTTTAGATAACTTTCATAACCGCTTTATCTACAAGCTTACGTTCCCATATTTTCTATGAATTTCTATTACAGTTCTCCTTATATTATAGGATAGTGACACGACGATGTCAGTGATGGTAGCGTTTTTTTTTTCTTTTTTGTCAAAAAAAAAGCAGATCAGGGCGATTATACATAAAACACTGAACCATAATCTTCAAATACAAAAACAAAACTTAATAAAATACTCTGAAAGACACAAAGATAAAGTCACACCCTTCGTCCAGTATGCTAGGACAAATTTGTACAAATACTCCTTCTTCCCTAGTGCTATTAGAGCATGGAATGGGTTGGCTGAGCTGGCCAGGAAAATCAGTGACTTGGCAGAATTTAAGTCATTGGTTAATATGCATGACGCGTAGGACGTAATCATCTTCTTTTTTTGAAGTAACGTCTGTATTATATAAGATAAGATGAGATTAAAATCCACCAAAATAGTCCTATGGTAGAATAGTAAGTGATCGGCTGACTCGAGAAACTCTTATTATTGTTATTATTATTATTATAATGATAAACTTGTGTATAACTAGAGATCTTAATAAACGTTAATGTAAATGTCAAAATTAAACATAATGACATTTTGATTCAGGAAGGTTAACTAGAATCACATTAACAATGCTAGGAGAAATATAATCTGTTATTGAAATAGCTATTAGTCTTTTGGTCTTTTGATGTTAGATACAACCCTATACAATTCAACTTAACCAGCTACAAAGGGCCATAATCACTTTGGGAGACACCCGACAAGTAGGAGTTGTCAGGCAGTGTTTATCTTCCGTTTTTATGTTTTAAACTTTTGACATGTTTTGACATTATAATATACATTTTTACATACAATTTAATTCCAACTTCTGAAAATGTTTTCTTTTTTAATATACAAAAAGGCAATCACTTTTTTTAAACATCACATCAATCTATAGGCACTAACAAAAAATCCATGAATGAATCACGTGATAAAGCACCATATCTTATACCATTTAATAAGTATTAAATGTATCAGGCTACTCATTTAACCTACATAGTGATACTAATTTCGCTAAACCCTTGGCTAATATAACCCGCATACATCATTGGAAGATACCCCATTTTTAGTTTTTAAGAAGACAAGCATTAAATCTCGTGATACTGTTACTTGTAAAATGGTGGTACATATCTGGAATGCCGTTGCAAACGATACAGTATGACTCGTTTTGTTGGGTGGGGATTGAGGCGCCGTCATATTCCTGAACCCGGGTTTACTGATACGTTTCTACGCCATTGATTTATGAAGAGTATGTTTCACATATTCAACAGAGCATAATACAACATTGGATGTAGGAATCAAGAATTTTCACAATTGAAACAATGTCAAGTACACTATATATTAAAAAATCACTGTCACCAACTAAAGAATTCCAATTAGTTTGTTCTACAATCCAAAGTGCTTAGAAATTTGATTTTACGGGAATAAAAAGTGCATAAAAAGTACCGTATACATTCTAAAAATACATTGCTAATCATCACTTCCAAGTTTTTGCATACCGGAGACACCAAATAGCCAGCTATTTATAGTTATCCGCCATACTTGAAAATACTCAATTATTTCTATGCTTTACAATCCTAGTAGTTAGACATGTGAATAAGACTCATAGTCATGGTCCTCACAATGAGGTTCCTGTTCCTCATCACTAGCTTCTTCGTCTGAACAATCTTCTCTCTCTAATTCGAAATAGACACTATCAGTTTTACTGTCATCGTTTGAGGCTACAGGATCTACATCTGAGGTAGACACAGCCGATGCCATACTTGCAGGTGACTGAAGCTGTGTTTGAGATAAACCTTGCTCTAGTAAGAGTGCATTCAAATAAATGTGTTGATCTATATTCAACGTGGTTTTGCTATTGCTTAGTGGGAACGTGGCCCTATTTCTGGGATCGGGAGTTACCGAAGCACTGGCGGAAATATCCGAGGGGATATCTTCGTATAGTTTGTCGTGGTTAAATCCCGAAATAATCCGGCCGTAATTTTCTGAAGAGTTTTGGAGTTTTGATGTAGACCTAGAGTTCGAGTCGATAGTTTCTACACCGTCCCCGGAAATGTTGTTATTTAAACTAGTTATAACTTTAGATGATTTGTTCTCTTGCTTTAACAAGTCTGGCAATTCATACGTAAGTCCATCTTCATTATCCAATTCCTGTTCAAATGATAAATTGTCCTGACCGTTGGATACAACATTTGAATACACGCTCCTCTCCTTTGTTCTGTCTTCTTTAGTATTTGTTATCCATGAACTAGTACCATCTTTGTTTTTACCATCTTTGGTCATGTTAGAAGATGGCTTTGTAATATCATTGCACAAATAGGACTTAGGGGGCGCCACAGCGCGTTTTTTAATAGACTTCTGCTTTTTTCTTCTCCAAGCGAGAACTACCACGATGCTGACGATTGTAGCCGAACCTAAGACGACGCCGACAATGATTCCGATTGTACTGTCGGACAAAGCCTCGTGAGGCTGGATGTACGCTGTTGTGTTTTTGATGAACGAGTCGTTTAAATTATCTGAACATGAAATGAAATAGATGGTAGAAGACTTGTTATCGTTAGGCTCTAAGTTTGAGGTATCCGAAAAAAAACACTGAAATATCTGACTGCTGTTTGCGAAAATCGTCTGGCTGTCAATGCACGTGAAGCGTAAGAATATATTACAACGAGATTCACACGAGACGTTAAAGGTTTCCCGAGAGGATGAGTCTAGTACTTCACAACTAGTGTTGAGTTCAGGAAATTCCAGCTCTGGTGTTGATGTTTTATCATTAGTTTCATTTGTAAAAATTTCACATGTTAACAGGATTCTTTTATGCAGACAATCAACTGAACTGTCGATTTAAAAAAAAAGGAGCGATCATAAAATATGAAAACTAAGTAATAATAATAATAATATATATTATTATCCAAAAGGAAATTAGTCTTACAATGTGTGTATTGCACCAAGCAAAACATTATAACCATAGAATACCAGAATATGCATTCACAACAGACTCACTCATAATCTACATGTGAAAAGTTTATATCAGTTTAACTTTATTTAATGATACGATTGCCAGGAAGGCAAAAATAGTATTTGTGTCTGTCTGTCTCTGCAATCAGTGTCTTGTCTCACTTTTGTGAAAAATCACAAAACCCTGACTCAAAGGGTGATTTTTTTTTCTAGAATCTTTCTAGCTTTCTTCTGAATATTTTTCTCCAAGAGCTCCCCAATTGTGGCTTTCTTTTTTTTTTTTTGAGGGTGGGGGGAGGTTAATAACCTTACCAACAGCATATAGGATTTTATAAAGTTTATTTTTATTTTTAGTGTTGAAATAGAAATGATAATAAAAAAAAAGATTGAAAAAAAGAAAAAGTTAAGTAATACATTATAACGTAGATAATTTCTTTTATTTTGTGTGTTGTTTGTATTAGGATTGAAGCCTATTTATTACTTTGTTATTTCTCAATGAGCTGCTTCATTACTGTGCGCTTGAACTTGGCTTGGCTTGGCTACCTATGAAGGGGGCTCGAGGTTCGACACCCGACTGGGGCAGAGTTGTGTTTACTGAGCGCCTAAAAGCAGTACGGAAAACCAACTCCTGGATACCCCCTCCCCCCACTGGTCCACAAAAGAGATTGGACCAAAAGCGCTCTGAGCATGCTATAAGCATGAAAGTAGCGCTATATAAAAGCTATAATAATAATAATAATAATAAATACTTATTGTCGATGACCAAACATGGCAGAAAAAAAAATCTATAAATCGCTAGCTTTTTGGTGCATCAGGTATTTTAAAAAATTATTTTGGGACAATTTCTATAGAATCCAATGGTCTAAGCTCTTCTGGTCGTAGTAAAAAGAATCGTTCTTTCAGACCTTGCAGATCTGTTTCTTTGGCAAAAGGTTAACGAGCATGGTGTCATGTGGCCAGCACAACGACCTACCGCCTTTACTTTCCCCAACTGAAGTCAGGTACCCATTAGTGTTGAGTGGAATATTGGCGCCCTAAAAACCCGAAATTGAGAAATCCCAGTCTTCTCGGAGATTCGAACCCAGGGCCCCAGCTTCTAAGCCAAGTGTTTTACCACTCTGCCATTCTTCCGTTCGTAACGCAAAATAATGTAAATAAGGTGGGAGCAATAGACTTTCTGCCAACGAGTAAAAACTTATTATCTTAAACATCTTCTAGAATCTAGATACTTAAAAGGCGGAACTATTTCAATGCTGTTGTTTTTCCAGCGACCGAAATAAAAGTGCTATTTTCTCCAAGTAATAAAATAACCCTACGATTAATTATCGTTGACAATGAACTTCAGTATGAACTGTATGTACATATTAACTCTTTCTCTCCGTTATTATTTTTCCAACTTTCGAAGGAATTCTCCAGTTTTGTTAATTACTATTTCACTACCCTGTTATGATTAGGCTTCAATAACTTTGTTGTTTGTTATCAGAAAATGTTGTATTTGATATAGCATTAAAGGGAAATGCATGCTCTCTTTATATAACACAAAGTAAAGTTTATACAATCCATTAACTTGTTTTAATGAGGTCAAATCAACGATGGTATCGTCGATTAGGAGAGAAAGAGTTAAGAATAGGTTTCATTTCAATACTTGGTACTAGATATTTTTAACAAATCATTTTGTTTTTTAAATTTATAAATAAAATATTGACTTACTCATCAGAGATACTTTGACCATTGGACGCTGTGTTTTGGGGATTTGTTTGTGAGGCTACACTTGCTACAATTACGAGCAGAATAGTTCCGACTCGTACTGCCGTGCCAAGCATGACTTGAATTCCAAGTATCAGGAACGAATAGAAAACAAATGGTGTTTAGCTTTCTAATGCTGGTAGAAGAGAGGAACAGTTTAAAAAAAAATTAATTAATTTATATTTTATAATCAATAATATATTAAAGTGTAAGAAAACAAAAGAAGAAAATAATAATTGGCCAGAATCGATCCATGCCATTTGATTTATTATTGCAACGCTCTGTTAAGTTAGCTAACCAGCCATACTAATATGTTCGAGATCTTAGATTGAAATCGGATCTATTCTGATCGGATATTATTGAGTCGGAGTTAAGGGGTTGCGGTGGCTGAATGGTTAAGCACTTCCGAACGTTGGGTCCTGGGTTCAAATCTCAGTGAAGACTGAAATTTTAAATTTCAGGATTTCAAGGGCGCCCCTGAGTCCACCCAACTCTAATGGGTAACTGAATTTACTTAGGGAAAGTAAAGGCGGTTGGTCGTTGTGCTGGCCACATAACATCCTGCTTGTTAACCGTTGGCCATAAAAACAGATGACCTTAACATCATCTGCCTCATAGATCACAATGCTTGAAAGAGAAACTTAATTTTTTTTTTTACCGAGTGAGTCCTTTTATAATTTTTTTTTCTTCTTTCTGCGTGTTTACACTTGAAGAGAATGTACGCTCACATGAATCGCATTATGAATAACACATCAGCACTAAAGGCCTTTTTAATTTGAGGATATCTTGAAATATAGACATAAAGTTAAAATATAAGGCTAGCTTATTTCATGTACTCCAGCCATTGTCTACCTTAACAATCCAATTATATTGACGCTATTAACATCTACATTGGAATTGAAACATATAGAAATATATTTTCATTGAAAAAAGAGGGAAAATAAAATGTACTTATTGAAAAACTAAGTAAAGTTATAAAGAACTCCTTTCAGACCTTGCGATCTATACGGCAAGCGATGTAAAGGTCATCTGTTTCCGTGGCCCACGGTAAACAGCACAATGTCCAACAGTCTTTATTTTTCCCCAAATAATGTCAGGTAGCTTTTAGATCTGCGCGGTCTCAGGATCATCTTAGAAAAATCCGAAATTCAGAAATTCTAGAACCACAGACCCCTCGTCCGACGGCTCGAAAGCAAATCGCTTTGTCACTTAACCACTACACCATCATTCCAAAGTAGAGTTGTTTTCAAGATGTCCATCATCTCTTTCTCTGGTACTTTTAATTTCAGCGTTGAGAGAGAGAGAGAGAGAGAGAGAAGAGAGAGAGTGAGAGAGAGAGAGAAGAGAGAGAGAGAGTGAGAGAGATAGAGCAGAGAGAGAAGAGAGAGAGAGAGAAGAGAGAGAAGAGAGAGAGAGAGAGATGTAAAATGTGTATTTGAACCTGCTGGTTTACTATTGGTTTCTTCATTCAAACCAATCAATCGACTGGCCTGCTGATGTGTTTCCATCCGTCACGATTTTCACGCAATTAAACACGTTTAGCTGAAAGGGACAAACACTTCACAGTTTACATACACACCTAAATGTGATCTTATAACACAAGACAGAACTGGACATAAGAATATTATGACTACTATGTGCACATACTCACATATCCTGTTATATTCTTAAAAGACAGGTAGGAATACCTTAAAGGTTGTTTTTTTTTCCCTGAAGGAGTGTTGCTTTTAGTTGGAGATACACTAAACGATGGTGTGTTTTAAAGGTTCTTTTGCATTTTGTTGATTAGTTAGTTTTGAAATCATGTATTGGTAGTAGTCTTTTGAAGATGCCTCACCTAGCCCTCCCCCCCCCCCCCAAAAAAAAAATGTACACATGAATGTGAATGCCTCCCGGGAATTTCGTGGTTTTCTAAAGATAGAAAAATTTCAACTTTTTATTGAACGTTTTGAAATAATTTTTTTGTTTGTTATGCAGGGGACAGTACCAGGGGATACAAGAAGAATCAGAAAATTGAGCGACAGAAATGTAGGAGGCTATCGATCCTTGAAAAATAGCCGATAGAGATAATAAGTGGCGTCCTGTAGCTTCAATAAACTAAGAAAATAACTAATACTCACAGAGAACTGAGATCGAAATCTAGGACATATCTAAAATTGTTATGTGGATTTGACGTCCCACACGCCTGAGAACTTAAAATATTGATTTATCTTACTGACATTCACTGCTGTTTATAAATGTTTGTATGATTACATTTTTTTGCGCAACAGTCCTCTAGTATTTCATATCGTCAAACCCAAGATTCTGAAATTACTAAATGTGCCCTTGAGTGTTAGAACATGCCAAAAATTATCATTTTCATTTTGTTAATTTTTATAATTGTTTTATGATTCGGGTTCGTCGAACACTGACTACTTCTTATACTGTATTATCTTATCTTATTAAATGCAGACATTACTTCAAAAAAGTGTCACAAGATCAATCTAGTCATGCATCTTAATAAAAGACTTAAGTTCTGTCAAGTCACTGTTTTTTTTTTTCTGTTGTCATAGCGTATTTTAAATTCCGCAGCCTTATGAAATCTTGCGAATCTCCAAACTACTTAGGCTTGTGTTATGGTATGATTAGGAATTAATTATTTGTTTCATAGGAACTTTTTGTCAATAGTCAATAGTCATTTCCTATGGACTCGAAGATGACTGTAAAGTCCAATCCTCGCTTTGAAAAGCCGGCCGCATACGTGGCATGGGTGGGTTGGGTCAGTTGCAGATAGGCATGCTTCTTCTCTCAGCTTTCTGTTGGTTCGGCTTTCTTTCACCCTGGCCACTCTTCCTGCTTCAAATCTTGAGACTCCGAGAGTCACAGCTTCAAGCCATGAGGAGCGATCGAGAGCTAGTGCTTCCCAGCCGTGAATGTCGCTATTTCATTTCTTAAAGGAGCTATTGAGAGTCTTTATAAACTACAGTAATCTAAATAAAATTGAACAATATCCAATGCTTTCAAGGTATTGCCACCTTGCATATATTTAAATTAATTTTACTTACTTTTAAAAATGTTTCCATAAAGCGCATCTTAGAATCCTCTAGAAAAGTGAATGACTAGACTAAAGCGGTGCATTGAAAGAAGTCATATGTGCATATTAAACTGGATTATATATATTTAAAAAAAACGAAAACAAAACACGCAGACAATAATTACTGCAATACTATTAACACTTGATTCAGTATAATTTTCTAAATACACACACTCTTGATTGGATTTTATCACTTCAATTTCGCACATAAAACACCATCAATCTTTTACGGAAATCTTTAAAAAAAACTATTACTATATATAAATATTATTTCTGAACAATTAAACCTCACAAATATGAATGGCGTCTATAAATATCCGCATTAAACCTTTTCCACCTAATTACTTAAGATACGATATCGGTAGCTCGATAACTCAATCCAAGAGGAAGGTTCGGAAAGTCCTGTCCCTTTAACTAGAGGGAAAGGGCGGGAGAAGCATAAACTCGTCGTCTGCCGCACAGCGCATGACATTTCATTGGGAGATTTTGTTTGACTAGTCCAATCTTTAGTGACTGCATTCAACTGTGTCACAAGGGAAGCAGGGAGTGGTGAACAGAGCGGAAAGCTAACAACAGGATTTATCCAAAGGTTTCAGTTTTCCTGGAATCTTCGACTTCCAAAAAAAAAAGAAAACCAATACTTTAAATCGCAGTCATATAACTGGATTAAATATTATGATTTACACGAAACAATTTTTTATATATTTTTTATTTCTTGATAAAATATCAAATGGAAGCTAGTTAAATAATTATATATATATATATATACGATTTAATTAGATAAATAAGCCTTAATTGTTTGACTGTTGTATTTGTTGATTTTAGTTCTAATGATGATTGCGACACGTCTTTACAAGTTGATTCTTACTTAACAACATAACAACCTATTTCAAGGGCGTAGCCAGGGGTAAGGGCTCGGGGTTCATTAACATTAAAATCTCACCTACAATAATTAAAATTAAAGCTAAAAATCAGTCACAAAATTCCCCGCCCCCCTCGAAGTACAGTGAATAACTGATTTGGTTTTTGAACTAAAATTTTTTAATGGCAGGATAATGCACTGTAGATACCTCAGAATATGCTTTTTTTTGGTTTTAAATACCGAAAATAGTGCTCGGACCCCACTGAGGAGCTCACAGCCCTCCTCAGACCTCTTGCCTGGCGAGGACTGAGTGTATTCTGTCTTTCCACTAGCTCCAGCAAGAACCTTTTCTAGGGTACAAAAAACGTCCCCCACAAGAATGTAATAACGATTAATTAAGTAAACACACACACACAAATACATACATGCATACATATGTATATATATATAATATGGGGGAGGATCCTCCCCCCACCAAAAAGAAAATCCTGCCTATGCTTTTCGTTAATTAAATTTTTTTTTGGGTGTGTGACTCTTCTATAATTATATAAGTCCATAATTTAGTTTGTCTAATTTTATTACAACCGCATTTAAAGATACCACAGAAATATAATAAATTCTGATTAGGTTTTATAAATCAATGTTTAAATGGTTTCTCACCTGAACTATGGATTTCCCTAGAATATATGTGTTTTGACTTGAGATGTGATTGATGAAGTCTGCTGACGACAAGTTTGTAGGTACGATGTTTAGCCATTACAGGAAAGATGACAGAACGGATAGAGAAAACAATGCTAATGATTTGCATGAAGGTGTGTTGCGTGCATATATGTTAATGTGAGTGGTTTTGTATATGAATGTGTGTGTTCTTATGTGCGCTGCACGCGTGTGTGTATGTCTGTACATACGTGTAAATGTGTATGTCTACATGTGTTATGTGTGTATATTGAGCGAGTAAATGTATGTGTGTGTATGATTTGGCTATTTGTATGTGTGTCACCTATGTATGTATGCATGTGCTAATGTGAGTATGCATGTCTTTGCGTATGTATGTGAGTGTGTTATGTGTATGAGAATGTGTGTATGTATTTGTGTGTATATGTGTCTACGTGCAGAGGTATGTAGATAAACTTAGTCTAAAATGAACAATGGCGTTGAGCAGTCAAAGCAGACGAGAAGTCAACAAAAAATATAAACACAACCATATTTGGTTCATACATATGCAATATCTATAGGCCTTGTTTCTAGGTCACAATCCTCATACCCACATGAACCAATGCATTCTTAACTGCTCTTTTCTGATTTCATGACATCAGTGGTTCTCCATCTGTATTGAAGACTTTTATTTAACTTATTGAGACCTTTTTCTTTTCTGATTTCATACCATTAATGGTTTCCCTTCGATATTCAAGACACTTACTGAGACCTACTTCTTTTCAGTAGTTTTCCTACGGTATTCTTCCTACTGTGACCCTATCCAGAACATTAAACAATCTAAAAAAAAATGTTGGTTCACATTTGGCCAATAATGATTTTTCAAATCACACTTTTTCGCTATGAATAACCACACACATAGAAACCTAAGCGCTTATCGACACGCCTCATTTCATTTTCTGACCACGCCTACATATTAATAAAAAAAGAAAGAATACAACGTGTGCAATGTTTCAACAAGCGTGGTCGAGAGTGCGCTTGAACTTGGCTTGGCTTGGCTACCTAGAAGGGGGCTCGAGGTTCGACACCCGACTCGGGCAGAGTTGTGTTTACTGAGCGCCTAAAGGCAGCACGGAAAACCAACTCCTTGATTCCCCCCCCCCCCTCCCCACTGGTCCACAAATGAGATAGGACCAAAAGCGCTCTGAGCATGCTATCAGCATGAAAGTAGCGCTATATAAAAGCTATAATAATTAATCGGTAAGCATTGGGCAACATTTGTTGGGCAGTGTGCTGTGATAGGTCTCCAATGTACAGATAATAAAAGATGTTTTTTGGTTTCTTTGTAAAATACTTACTTCTGGCTTGCATTTCATCTACTTCCTGGTCCAAACCTCTCCCAGCATGCATGGACTTAGGAGACCAGGTCGCCATCCGTTTGTAATTTAATGTTGTTGTTTTCTTCATTATAACCCCTGAATTTTAGACGTTATTCACTTTAAATCTCACTATCACACAAGACAAACATGTCAACGGATTCAAGTCCAGACTGTCTGACACGGCCAAGAAGTCAACATTATCGAGAAGCTTTATTTCGTTCCAGTGTTTCTAAGGTGTTTAAATATCATTTTTAGAAAGCCACTCGCAGGGGTTGCTGTCATACTCTTCCGATGTAGATTTTTATAGTCTTGAAGTTTAGTATAAAAAAAATATAATAATAATGAGAACCTCTTAATAAAGAGGGGTGGGGACTTCATTGATAGTTGTTGTCATGCGATATGTCGTAGCGTGACATGGGCGTGTGATGGGAAATGAATGTTGGATGACCCCCCCCAGGGGCGGACTAGGTATTAAAATCGACCTTTACATTTGAATTAAATATATCCGGCCCCAAATTGCGTGTTATGATATGCATTCGTTCATCCGTGTCATTATAGAAAACAGAACAGACGCATTCCAAAAACATATTGTGTTTCTACCAGTAGGTAGTGTGGTAGACTTCACGGTATGTAAATGCATTAAAAATAATAATAATAATAATTTAATTTATAGAGCACTGTTAACAAACAAACTGTAGGTTCAGTGGGCTGTGATAACATCACAAACATAAACACGAGAAGTAAAATGACAAACTGATCTATAAAAAGTTTTAAATAGGTCTTAATGTTCTTCTTGAATGTTGTCTGTCTTAAGTTCAATGGAAAACGAGTACCAAACCCTTGGTCCGTGTATTCAATTAAACTATTGTACAATTGAGGTCTTAATTAGTAAAAAAGTAAGTTAAGTTCCCCTTTCAGACCTTCTGATCTATAGGGCAGATGATGTAAGTCTTAATTAGTAAAAAAGTAAGTTAGGTTCCCCTTTCAGACCTTCTGATCTATAGGGCAGATGATGTAAGTCTTAATTAGTAAAAAAGTAAGTTAAGTTCCCCTTTCAGACCTCCTGATCTATAGGGCAGATGATGTAAAATGTTTGTAAAATGTTTGTAAAATGTTTTACAAGTTTCGGATGTTCCTTCAGAGTTGAAGATAGTTTATTTCCTAGTCCAAACCTCCCGCAGGACGACGGGGGATGGGAGCGGGCAGGGTTTGAACCCTCGACCATCGATAAATCTGAACGACAGTCCAGCGCGCAAACCGCACGACCAGGCAGCCATGTTTTTTGTTTACGGTTAACGGGTGTGGCAAGCATAACGACCAACCGCCTTTACTTTTCCCCAAACTAATGTCAGGTAACCCATTAGCTAGGTGGTCTCAGAGGCGCCCAAAGGTCCCGAAATTAAAAACATGTCTTTACCAGGGTTCGAACCCGGGACCCTCGCTTCAGAAGCCAGGCGCTCTACCGCTCAGGCACTGAGCCTCCCTCTTTATTAGCTGGAATTATATTCTTACAATATGATTCTCAAATTGCTATGGCTTCCTTCAATCGCGAAGCGACTATGATTCATCTAATGAAAATCTCAATTTTTTTTTTACAAATTACTAAAATTTTGTATTTTATTTAAATTTTTATATCGACATCGCTTTCCCCGCCCCTCACACACTATTTGTTTATCAATATTATTCTCAATCTATCGCTGTGTTTAATACGATAATGATTAAGCATGGCCTCTAAATAAATTGTATAACACAAGGGAGAGAAATCATTTTTTCCACTGCAACCTTTCATTAGCAGTTGTCTACCATGAAATAAAAAAAAAATAACACAATATCTGGCGAGTCTATCTTATCTTAGAGTCTACGTAATTCAGCATCCTGGATTACGAGAGAGGTTATCATCTGATTGCTATGGGTTAACATACATAAATAGACATGCATAAATAGATATATAATATTAGTTTATGGCTTCAACAAATGATTATTAGTAAGTTTTTGTTTGTAAAATGTTTAAAAGTTTCTGGCAGAAAATCTACTTCCCCAGTCAGAACCTCTCGCAAATGTGGCAGCGTGCACGGACTTTTGAGAAGACAGATTGACCAGGTCGTCATCCGTTTGTAATTATTTATTTTTTTCGACGTTCATTATACATTTTTAAGCCCTTGAATTTCATCTTTACTCAGTTTAAATCTCACCGAATTACACTAACTCACAAGACTAACAGGTTAAAGGATCCGCGTCCAGTTTGTATGACACGGTCAAGAGGTCAACATTATCGAGAAGCTTTATTTTGTTCATTTATTTTTTTTAATATTATTTTTAGAAGACAATTGTGCGAACATACCGTACAAGCAAATTATAAGTAAAAGAAATTATATTGAAGTATATTAATAATAAAAGTATGGTGAATAAGTCTGTGAATGTCTCTTTACATGCATTTTCAGATACGTTTAAACAAATGAGAAATTTTAATATTTTTTCAAACAAACTTTTATTTACAAAAGTGTTATTAAGAAATCTTTTGTCTCAAATGTTAACGGAACGCCATGGGCTGCTTAGTGACAAGTAATAGACAAACTCAATCACAAACTCTATCACAAACAAGCAGGAAATAAACAGTCATACTGATGGACTAGATTTCCCAATATCGGACCACAAAGATATTGATAGCATGATGCGTCGATAAACTAAAATGTCTCTTAAATGCTACATGGACTGGCTAGTAATGTGGGTCAAGATTTGTGTATGTGTAGATGACCAGACCCAGACCCTTCCGATGGTCATAAAGAAATGTTTTAATAGACAAGTAGGTAAGGACAGAATAGTTTTATTCATACAAAACAAAAGTACACTACTGTAAAGTATATATCATGTGGGTACAATGAGAGAGAAATGAGAGTCTAGTCCAGTGATTCCCAAAGTGGTCTATATAGACCCCCAGCGAAGACTTCCAAGGGGTCTACGAAAGTGAAAAAACAAATTGGGGGTCTATGAGATGTCCAAAGGGGTCTATGATAATAGATATCATTTAAGCAGGTCGTGACTTTAATTTTTACATCCCATTAATGTAATTCTTCACGCTAATATATAATGTGTACCGAAGTAAATCCTTTAAATATTTATCATTCTATTCAAACGAAAAATTGTAGTATTTAATTTCAATAATTATTTAAATAACTTAATTTTATCTGCATCGATTATTTAAAATTGTTCATTCATTCCTCATAAAATATGACGATATGAAACTTATTTATTTTAATTGGTTTAAATTTGAATTTCATCAATAACAAAAAAGATAGATCTCTATAACTTTGTATGTAGCTTTAAATTACTTTTTCACTTTTCAACTCACTACAGATAGAAATTAGTTATAAAAAATGTTGATCAATTTGAAAAAAAAAAGAAAAAAAAATTAAACAGTGGGTCTACCGAAAACCAGAAACATGGCAAGGGATCTACGAGACAAAAAAATTTGGGAACCACTGGACTCTAGTCCAACCACAGTTTTACATCTGATGGTAATAGTTGTCAATAATGCTGCTATTGGAGAAGATATAAAAAAAATGACAGTTTGAACTATGTGAGAAAATAAATCGCACTTTGATTGGTTGAAGATTTTAAAATATAAACAAGAAAGACAACAAAAAAATTCTTTTAAAAAAAGCATATACGAAGCGTGGATGTATTAATTAGTTTGGATCAGTTATGTAATTAAATTTATAAAAGATCTAGACCGACAAGAATAAATCCTTGCGATTAAAATTTTTTTTTAACAATTTGTTTTTGTTAAGCGCTTTTTTCTTGCTTTTCATCATCAGGGTTTAATCCACGAAAGTGGAGTGTGGCAGGAGACCTTTTTTTGTAACCACCAGTTTAGAGTCCGCAAATTTTAATGGCTTGACCCTCCACTAGTTGACACTAGTCTCCAGGGCGGCAGCTGATCTGTTCAACATAGGCTATAGACCCCGACAGACACAATCCCTACACCAGACGAGCGTGCAGGGGGTTATGTCAATCAGAGCTTAGCATTTTCCCCAAACCTCACCAGCAGAACTCTGCACCAGGAGAGCGTGAAAGCCTGCTAGGAAAGTTGGAACGCCCTCAACGTTAGCCCTTTTCGGAACACCCCGAGAGCAAAGAGTGAACTCACGCCAGTTACCAGAGGACATCACGAGGAGGTCGGCGGGCTCTGTCACCCTTTCTCATGCTTTTAGCTTTCTCACTACGCTATGATCCTATCACTTGTCTGAACCAGTTGGAAAAACGGGGGAGGGGGGGGGGTAAAGAACGCGACCTCTGGGTAAATTTTATCGTAATCACTTTTTAAAAGTATTTACACACACAGAAAAAAATGTTGTTGGTCTAGATCTTTTACAAATTTAATTCCATGACGGATCCAAAATAATTGATGCATACGTTTTTTTTAAAGTTTTTTTTTTGTTTTTTCTTGTAAAAGTTGTATAACATTGTATAGTTTGTTATGTATGCTATATGTGACGATATATTTGTAAATATATTTTGACTATTTGATCACGTTTATTTTGGCCTCACTAACGTGTAATATGAGCTTAATGAATTGTAATAATAAGTATTAAGAATAAACTAGGAATAAAAGAGCCACGGGGCATTTACATCATTGGTGTCAGAAGAGCTAATTTAAAATACGTATTGACAAAAATGTCAAAATTGCTATTGGATACACGAAACAAAAATCAATCTACGTACTAGAAAGAGTAATAGGAATAATCATGAAATGTAAAGTGTAATTAAGGTCATGGAATATGTCGGTCTCGTCAACATGTTCATATGTGTGTCCCGAGCCTGTAGCAGGCGTTTGAAACAGCCGAACACATGTGCTAGTCGTGTGTGTGTTGACGTGCAAATAAAATGACTGTGTAGTATTCAGCGTGTATGACGCGATGGATGCACATGCGATTAGATCTATCTATGATGGGATGTATTGATTATGTCCTACTTTTTGAGGTTTTATTTTTGCTTTAGCTCTAGCGTAATTAAGAGAGACTCGCCTGTTTGAAAGCGTTAAAGAACACGAGACATTATCACAGACAGCCGCGGAGTGTTATCTTGTGCACATTAACTCTTATTTTGTAGTATGTACTGAGACACAAGATCAGGGCCGGACTTAGGCAGTGGGCCCCGCATTTTCTTAGGCCCCGCACTAATTCTAAGTGTAAATTATTAAATTTAACCATTATAACTTATATATAATAACAAGGTTTCCTGAAAATATCCTGAAATTATTAAAATTATTCGAAAAACCATAAAAATCTCCTGAAAAATAGACAAAATTATCATTTTGGGGTGCCAATGTTACACGCGATAAGAAAAATAAAAGGACATAGTCGGCTTTCATTTAATCAAATGTATTGCAAAGACGAATGCATTTTCTAATACCAAATCTTAATTTTGATGTTATGCTAATCCTTATCCAGGTCCCAGACCGGGCCCCGTGCAATCCGTTTCACATAGGGCCCCACAATTGTTAGGGCCGGTCCCTACATAGGATAATCCAACACTGAAACTCATTTACAGACAACTTTAATAGGTTTTATTATTAGACATATTTTAAATAGATAATAAAATAAAAGGAATAACAACATGACAACATGATTACAAATGTATTATGAGACATCATAATGACAATGTAGAATAACAATTATGTATGAAAGATTCTTGATACAGAAAAAAGTCTTTATTCACATATATATATATATATTTATATACAGATTTAAAAAAAACAACTTTTTTTCAATCTTTGGCTTTAATACAATAATATTTTTATTAGAATACTGTAAAAGGTATAACAGAGCATTTAGTATTATTATACATGAATAAATAAATATTGCAGAAGAAGTACATATCATGACATGAGAGTGAGTTAAATCGGTAATGTGGCACACATTACGAGAATGACTCGAAGGGTTAAATTAGGTTTAAGCATCACTTAGATAGAGAATGTAGAGTTTATGAGCTAGAGTAGTGGATATATAACCCACGAGACAGAGTAGTGTATAAATAGACCATGAGATAGAGTA
Source organism: Biomphalaria glabrata (assembly GCF_947242115.1). Taxonomy (NCBI): domain Eukaryota; kingdom Metazoa; phylum Mollusca; class Gastropoda; family Planorbidae; genus Biomphalaria; species Biomphalaria glabrata. The sequence goes on along the minus strand of NC_074721.1, from coordinate 5,846,515 downwards.
GTGGATCTATAACCCATTAGAGAGTAGTGAATATATAACCCACGAGATAGAGTAGTGAATATATAACCCATGAGATAGAGTAATGGATGTATAACCCATGAGATAGAGTAATGGATGTATAACCCATGAGATAGAGTAGTGAATATATAACCCATGAGATAAAGTAGTGGATATATAACCCATGAGATAGAGTAATGGATGTATAACCCATGAGATAAAGTAGTGGATGTATAACCCATGAGATAAAGTAGTGGATGTATAACCCATGAGATACCAAAGTTCCTATTAAAGTTGAGATCTAAAAATTTTGACGTTTAAAAATCTGCCAAGTCATCACGAAGATTCAAACCCTAAAATCCTCGGTTCAGAAGCTAAGCACTTCACCTCTCGCCCACCGCGCCCCTAATAGCATGATGCACGGGTGTTCTATTTTAAAAGGATTATGTGCTCTATATTGGTTTACCCAGAAATTATCTTCTTGGATTTCATAGAATGAAGTCTTCGTTCATCGGAGGCCTATGAAGTAACCTATCTACCTTCACCTTGATGATTGGTAGGCACTTATTTCGTATGGGGGACGACCGTAGACCAAATGCAATCTTTTTTTTTCATGATCAGATAGGTGGTCGGCGTATCAGAGGAGGTCCTTAAACACGCTTTAGGGACAGGTCAGGTGCCAGCTTGCGTTAGCAGTTATAGAGATATTCTGATAGCTAGTGGATTTTGAAAGACAATCTTTCAAAAGCACTATTGAGACATAAAATGTTCACAAACAAGCAAAAAAAAAAAAAAACGCGAAAAGAGAACTTACATCCAACACCGATAAACATTGGTTCAGTTTATATATATATATATATATAGTTCGTCCATCGTGGTTCGATGATGACCACTTTGTCATCCAGGGGGCTGAGGGCTTTGCACTGGGGTTTTATGCCTCCTCATGTGGCTGGTGAGACCTATGTGAGCCCGGAATGTTCGGCCGCACACTGGGCAGGTTATTCCAGCTGGAGCTAGTGTCGTTTGTCTTGCTTTTCTTTTCTGACGTTTTTCTTCTGCCAGCGTTGTTCTTTTTTCCTCAGCAACCTATGCGCCAGTTTTCACAGGTTCAGTCTACATTGGGTGTAGCAGCTTATTGGTAAAAGGCGTTTTGGCGCAGCCGTTTTCACGCGAACCGTTTGGGCTTAAGAATTTATGACGGTAACTTAAAAAATACTTTTTATAAAATAAAACTTTACTATACTATACTTTAGTAAAATAAAAAGTATGCATTCTGCCCTCCACCACCCCTTTACCGCGGAAAAAAAAAAGGTCTAATAGTTTCGACTATTCATTGAACGCATATTACAAATAAAAAAGGTAGCTGACGGGTCACGTGGTATGTTCTCGGGGGCTTTTGTGTCCATGGGAAGTTTGGACATGGATGCAATCATCTTCATATATGGAGAAACATGAAAAAAAAACCCACAAATGATGAAAGGTCAGATTTCTACTTCAGACCAAGACTATGACATGATTTTTCACCCAGGCCGACATCGAGGTGTGCGGAACAAACAAGTTGGCATTCCCCAGACTTTTCTGGTTTTTTTTTTAGTCTGATACACCATGCATTAAATAAACAATTCTCGTGTATTAACTAATTGTGTTAACTGTTTCATGTTTCTTCTTTGTTTGTTTCTTTGACAATATTCAAACCCAGACACCCATTATTATATTATAATATTAGTTTCATACAAATTATTTCACAGCAAACTTAAACCCCATATCTAGTGAATTTTTTTTTTTCATTTACATATTATGTGCATTTGAATAGAAGCACACATACACAATATAGATATGTATCACATTTTTCTAATTACATAATAAAATTAACTTATATAATGTGACTAAAACGTATTGCGCCAAAATGTCCAGCGCTAAAACTGTTGCGCCATTAAGGCCGCGCAAGGGCGTCCTAGTTCTCCAAAAAATATGTGTGGTCTAGGTAATGACTGGGTCAGCATAGCATTCTTTTTACAAAGCTTTTATCAACTCACTCTGTCTGTCTGTCTGTCTGGTACAAAGTGTGTACACGTTATTTTTCTCCCACCCTTTATCGGATCAAATTTAAATTTTTTGCACAAATATTCACTGGCATACACAAAACATGAATAAAAAAAAATAAACACACAATCTGTCAAATAACTACTGGTAATTAGTTATTCTGTATGATACCGATAAGGGAAAATAATTCTTCAGTATTCACAGGTATGGCTAAATATCTAGAGCTTGTCCTCTTATATAGTTGTTCACATTATTTCTCTCACACCCATTTAAGTTGAAATTTGAAGCAATTTTGTATTGTACCTAACAAAACATGAATCAATTTAAAAAAATGCCAATTAGTAAATTAATAATTGGTTATTAATAATTTTCTGCGGTATCAAATTAGGGAAATAACTTAGTATTGATAGATGTATTTGTATGTGCGGAGTTCTTCCCTTTAGATAAGCTTCTTTTTTTATATTTTTATAAAGTATTTATTATATTTTGCATATGCTTAAACAATTAACAAGCCTTATTATTGAAAGTTGAAATTATGTTTAGTGTGGAGGTAATCTTGCAATACATAAGAGCCTCTGTAGCTTTGCATGGGTGTACGGATAGTTTGGTCTTACATCCATTTTTAATTCATACAGATTCATGATATAGAACGATTTTTCTTAAACTGAACAATGTCTGGATTGTACATACTTTAGAATCAATGTTGCATCATAATTTAGTGCTTTTATTATTTTATTAATGTAACAATAGCAAAATATATCCTGTTTATGAATAACAGTGTTAATTTAATAAATATGATATTGAAGTCTATTTAGTTATAATTCTGGCGATAGGATATGCGAATGTCTATTTAGATTTTTCTCGAAAAATGTTATTTTCAATGTAGATTTTTTTAAAACAAAGTTTTACACATAAATTATTTTTTTAATATTTCATTTTTGAAAGGTTAAAGAAACAATGAGCTTGATGGACTGCTTTCGTGCCAAGTGATGGACGACGAACTCTATATCACAAAACAAAGCGGAAAAGAAAAGTCATATTGATCAAATTACACTGACCACTAACTGATATTGATCATCCAGATTTTACACTAACGGACCACAAGAATATTGACACAGTGACAGCATGATGGGAAAAGCAAAGAGACTTAGTACTGCCTAATCTGATAACTTCTCAGATGACTTCAAATATGTCATTAATTGGAGTACAATGAGAGACATGTATCTTTAATTACTTAGAATGACTTCACTGTTTTCAAACTGATTAATGTTCAGTTGATGCTCACTATAAAAGAAAACATCCGTACATGTATAATCATTTAGCGAAATAACAGCCCCAAAAAGATTTCTAAAACGCCTGCGCAATGGGCACCCATTGTACTTTCACTAATACCAATCAATCAATAGACATTCCTTGCATGTATGTATTACTATTTGCTAAAACCTAACTATAGGCCTTATGTACAACTCATTATACACATATAATATACATGTATACTTACAGATACAATACAAGGTTACAATTTTTAATAGACCTTTTAGTGAATTGTCCTGGGATGACACTTAGTGAGACACATTGATGAGTCTTTATCAACACTTTAAAATGGAATCACATCTTTCGTGGAAACACTTTCAATATTCATTCATACATATAATTGGAACACATTGTGTTATTCAATAGAGATAATAAATACATTACCCTAATCAGTAGAGTTATTCAGATCAAGTATGACTTGTCCAAGTTTAGCAGTTCAAATGTCAGACCAAGTCATTTATCCAACTCAAGGGTTAAGCATTTTTAAACATGTGAAAGGATCTTATTTAGCCAAGACTGTAGGTCAGTAAGAACACATATAATCCCACATAGCTCTTTGGTTTAGTAGTTTATCATTACAGTTGTACATGGTACTACACTGAGAATAAGCTTTACCTTTGTCTGTTTATTTCGAGTTGTCTTCTAGGTGATCATATTCATGCATTAATTCTTTCGTTTCTTCTCCTAACTTGTTGTACTCATGAATAGACAGAGTGTCTTTCTTTTTATTTTTTTCCGGAGCACCCACCTTAGGATCACTGTACACTGGCGGGGTGTTGCTGAGTTTATAAGGAAGTTCTTGATCATTCATAGAGTAAGTAGTACTCTCTAATTCTGTGTATTTATTAGTGTAATTATTACAGGAAGAGATTTCAGAATCATGTAAACTTCTCGGAACGTGGTAACTGTCGTCTGGGTTACTATATTCTGATGTTTCTGGTGCATAATCCGACTTTTTCCTTTTCCAGAATGCGCGTTTACAAGAAAGAGAAGACGACTCCAGTTCTGTATATTTGTCACCACTGTTTGAATTGATTTGACGGGGATCATAATAGCTGTCCACGGGATTGCTGTAATCAGATAGGCTGGGGTCGTTTGGGATATCACCATTTGGTTTTTTATCCTGTTTCTTATTCACGCTGTAAGGAAATGGGTAACTGTAAATGTTGCTTATTCCGCTGAAGTTACCATCATTAATCCTTCCGGGGTGGGGTCTTCCACAATTAACCCCACTGAAATTAACATGATTACCGTTGGTATTACTTCCGGGGTGTGGCATTTCATTATCTGGTAAAAACCGAACTTCTTCGTATCGCGGGATTGTCTTCCCTGAAGGGTTTAAATTTGAACTTCTTCTTTGTCTCCTTCTACAAACAAGACAGTAAATTAACACAGAGGCACCAGTTATCACGATCAAAGCCACTACGATGGAAGCAACTATCACAGCCACAGAGGCATCGGAAGCCACCTCTTTACTTTCTGTTGTATGGACATTTTTTAAAGAGGAAGTCTCTACGCCGGTAAAATCTGACAGGGTATCGTCGTAATTTAACCCCGGGGTAGTTCTGAACATCCTTTGCTCTTCAAGTGCGTTGTCAGAGTTAAAATCTATGGGATCTCGCTTTTCTTCAATCTTCTTGTAAAATGTGATAGACCAAACAGAATCGGATTCACCCTTGCAAGTACGTGTAGTGCTAGACAATGAGGTGTCATTAAAGAACTCCCCAGGTTTCAACTTTAAGCCAAACAAGTCCGTATTTTGCGAGGCGGGGCATGTCATTAAGACCTGAATTCTTCGACATTTGAACGACCTGTCTTTCGAATAGTATTCACAAATGTATTTAGGGGTCTCTGCATTGCTCGTTGGCTCATGACTGTATTCTATACCAACAGACTGAACGGTGAAAGTTAATCCTTTTTTGTCTGCCCCATCCATCGTAACTACGTTTGCCCTTGGGTCACTTAGATGGGTCAGAATTCTGAAAAAAAAAAAGTTAAATAAAAAATTAATGTATAATATAACAAGTACACCGATAAATATTTTCTTTTTCTCTCTATAAATATGTATAGTTTTCTTAGTCTTATATATATAATAAGAGACTACCTTCTAAAAAAGTAAACTATTAATTTATAATGAGCCTGTAAAAAGAAATTAAATGAAGGGGGCGACTCTTTCAAGTTCCTATAGTAACACAAGAAATAAATGGGGAAAAAAAGTTGTTAGAAAGTTAGCAATTACTTTTCAAACATTCCTTGCGTGAACTCGATGTCAAAATAGTATCCCACAACGCCATAGTCTAGTCTCATCACAGCACAGTGTATCGGCTGCGAGAGTCCTAGCAGGAGCAATGTAACGATCATCCGCAGTCCCATCATCATAGCCTGTATCCAGGAAATAACCGAGAGTCCCCTGTTAAGTCAATGCAAACAATAAAACATCAGCTATAGTATCCTACAAATAATGAAATAATGATGCTTAATCTACGCCCGTTGGCCCTCATCCGGCCCTTGTCCTGTCACGCCGAAGCATCAGAAGCTCAGCTCCAATGAACTCGATCGAGCTTTTACAGTGATACGTCCCGTGACACGGTTTCCGGAGCTGCATACGACCCCCCTCCCTCCCAGGCCGCAAAAAGGTTGGGCCCCAATGAGGCGCAAACACCGGAGGGCAGATCTCACAATGGAAGCGAATTTAAGCGAGACCAGTCGTTAGAAGGCCTGAACACTGAACTGCAACGTCACAACGTATGGGCAGTTTAGACCAGTAGCTCTTTGTCACGTCGTACAGACTATAACGAATGGCATTGATTTAAAACGTGCAGAGGCATACATAAAGGGAAATGCTCAATACATTAAGCGCGATGCGTTTGGAACAACTAGAAATAAGGGCCTAGGAAGCCTTAATGTTGTCAACGTTGTCAATGTCTGTCTTTTAATGGTAGCTAACGAAGGCTTCTTGACTCAGACTTGCTTTGCTTTTCCTTTGGTACAACAGGATTCCCTAGATCTATACCGCTCAGCCCCCTCCCTCATTTAAAACAAACAAAATAAAAACAAATACTTAAAAAAAAAAGCAAAGCTTATCTTAGGTGTAGTTGTATCAATTAGTTTAGATCAGTCATGTAATTAAATTTGTAATAGATATGGACTAACAATAATACATCTGTGCGATTAGAAATATTTTTACAATTTTTTTTTTGTTTTTGTTTAGCGCAATTGCTTTTAGCTTTCTCGGTACGTTATGATACTATCACTTGTCTGGACCATTTGGAAAGGGGTATTGGGTGAAAGACGGGGGTATCTGGGTGATCGCTTTTTAAATGTATTTCTTTTAAAGTGAGCGACCTGAATTTGACCTCGAGAGCTAAGGCCTCATCAAGCCAACACGGTAACCACTGAGCCAAGAAGCTGCTTTTGAAAATATGAGTTATTGTTATTTACAAACTTGTCTTTCTACTAACAATAAAGGGGACTAATGCAGCTTATACCAACTTATCTGTCAAGAAAAATTTCTTGCCCTTGTTCGAGATACCAAACATAATAATTAATTAGCTGTTTTTTTGTTTTGTTTTTTTTCTTGCGTTGGCATCTAAAAGAAATGAATGTACAATTTGAACTTAATCCGAGGTTGGGTGTCGGAGATATAACGTGTCAAATCTTGTTACTAATCAGACAGACAGAGTTGATATAAACTTTGTTTAAAAAAAAAGACTTTTATCTATATCTAAATTTATATGTATATGTAGCCTATATCTATATCTATATGTATATCTATCTATATGTATATGTATATCTATATCTAAATTTATATCTATGTCTAAATATATATCTATATCTAAATCTATATCTAAATCTCTATCTATATCTATATCTAAATCTATATTTAAATCTCTATCTAAATCTCTATCTATATTTATATCTAAATCTATATTTTAATCTCTATCTAAATCTATATCTAAATCTATATCTAAATCTATATCTAAATCTCTATCTCTATCTCTATCTATATCTAAATCTATATCTAAATCTATATCTAAATCTATATCTAAATCTATTTCTAAATCTAAATCTATATCTAAATCTATATCTAAATCTATTTCTAAATCTATATCTATATCTAAATCTATATCTAAATCTATTTCTAAATCTATATCTAAATCTATATCTATATCTAAATCTATTTCTAAATCTATATCTAAATCTAAATCTAAATCTATATCTATAGATGGTCCAATGTTCCAACACTGCAGTCCTGGTTTAGACCTAATGATCCTCATTTCTGAACATTGACAGTTGCATCATCACAGGCTATAATTAGGACACCAACAAACATCTGCTACATATGCGACCTACGTAACTAGTAGACCTAGGTACATTTAAAACCGCACATCTTTTATCAGCATAAAATAATATGGTACTATAGTGTAGTTATATTAGACATTCATATTGTAACAAATAGACCTAGATGTTTTAAAATTACATCCAATTACATTGATCCAGATCTAGGCTAGTTGATGAGTTAAAAATAATGTATCCAGCAATGTCCATTATATAGATAAAGATCTTGATCCAGATGTATTAAGACGTCAGGATTCAGTAACTGTATGACACGCAGTTTATATTTCGATGCATACTCATACAATAACAATGATAAAATAATATGGTTCAACTAGTCTAACTTATAACAATTGTATAGTTCAGTAATTTTATGATATAAATGAAAATGTATTCATGCATTTCGTGTAGAAATACAAAGTCATACAGATTTTAGATTTAAGGTCTAATTATCTAAAATATTGTCTAACCTGTAAACGAGTTGAATAACATGTAAACAAATCTAATTTTAAGGTGTGTTGTGTTTATAGATCTAAGACGAAAAGCACAGCAGTCGAAGCAAGGGGGATAAGCTGATATAATCGACAGTAGTAGATGCAGACATGAATCACATGCATAACACAGCTGTGCTATAGCCTAAATCTAGAGCTAGTATTTTAGACGGCTCCTAACTCCTGTAAAAGTAGGTCACAAAACGTCTGAGACACACAGGAAGACTTAGCCATGTTTTCGTGTTATTGCGCGCCAGTGGAGGTTTCAGTTTTAAATTAGGTCAATACAAGGGCGGTAACACTTTATAAATTTTACACATAGAGACATTTATTTTATGTTTTGTTATCTACCTTGATCAGTGTAAAATATACACATTCTAAATAATAATAATTGTTACTAGATGAGCAATCATAATTTAACAATTTATAATTCTATTGATCAACATTTCTTTTTCGATAAACTTCAATGTTATATACATATAGCTCCTCCTTCGTAATCTGTTCTAGTCTCCACTTTTTATGTATCAGCCCTTGTCTACACGTTAGGTGCACCCACACATGCATGATGCGCGTCTAAGCCGATTGTAATTTACACATTTAAATCCTTATTGCTGGCGTAGCCGATATTAAGTTAGTAATTTTTATAACATTTTAGTTGAGACTCTACTAGTCATGAATATCCTGTACTAATAGTACACCACCGGCTAAGTCAATTGATTTGTTCCAATGGCCTGGACGTCCAATGCCTTTTTTTTTAAAATTAATAAACGAGCCACATTTAAACGTACTTTTAGCGAGTGAATCAATGGATTTGTTACAATGAAATTTAAAACGTCTATCTCTCCACTTTTATCTCTCCACCTCTCTCTCTCCATCTCTATCTCTTCCTAGAACCATTTTTTTTTCTCCATGCGTATTGTAATTTCTCCGACATAGACTTTTAACTGGATTGAGAAACAGCCTCTCCAAACACTCATACGCACATATGTTTTTTGTTTTTTTTTCCATTTATTCTAGAAGGGCTTATCAATTTTACTTATCTGCTTCCTCCTCCCCTTTGAACTACCTCCCGCAACAACAATAAAAGTTAGTCCTACACTATAATGCTCTCCCGCCTTGACTACTGCAATGCCGTACTAGCAGGTATACCCTTTGATCGTCTAAGAGCTGAGCCGAAGGATCTTCGAGCTCTAAGTTTGAAAAAAAAAACCTGTTTGTGCGTCACACAGTAAAAAAAACAAACCTGTCTGAACCACCGTTCTGTCTGGAAGAGACCCAAGTCAATTACTATATAAAGCATTGCTATTTCCGACATAACTGGCCACCGGACGCATGGCCAAAGGACCGAGTTTACCGGGAGCCTCCGACATTTTCCTATGCGGTACCAAACTAACCCTGGGGGAACTCGCCATTAATGTAACGGTCCCTTGAGGAACGGTGCATGGATTATCGACAGGGTCGTGAGAGCTCTTAACTCCGTCCGTGCACTGGGTCCACTCTCGCGTACACTTGGACACCCCCACGGGAGTTTTGTTTTACCATTCATTTAGCCTAGTTACCCCCTCAAGTAACCGTTTCCACACGGGCGCCACTTTGAGGCAGAATAGCATGCCCGTGCATACCTGATGACAAAATCTCCAAGGTGAAAAGAATTCAGAACAACGCTGCACTAAAAGTCCTATGAAAAAGTAGACGAGATTAAGCTACTACTTTCTTGTGAACACGCCACTGGCTTCCCGTGAAAGCGAGAACCGACAACAAGCCGTACTAGGTGGCCACACTTTGTCATCAGTGTTATGTATAATAAATAAATGCCCTTGTACTTAAGCCAACTGATCACTTCATATGTCCCCCAGAGAACCCTGCGCTCAATGGACTCAACGGTTCTAGTGGTGCCACGATTCTCCCTCAAAAGCTACGGTCTGCGTGATTTTTTTAGTGCACGGACAAAAGGTTTGGAACTCACTCCCCATTGATAGACAACATGCTACAGTACTTTCAAGAAGAACATTAAGACCTACCTGTTTAAAACATTTTTAGTTTTGTTAGTCATTTTAACTCTCGTGATTATGGTTAGAATGTTATCACAGCGGCCTGAACCTACATTTTATTTGTTAACAGCGCTCTATAAATTAAATTATTATTATTATTATTGTATTCACATTTCAAGGGCAAGGAAATGTCTTTGTAATAATAACATCTTTAAAGGATTCGTCCTGTCAAAGATGCAATTACTGCCATGCTTTGATACTCCCTTTTCTTCGCCTATACCTTCATCTAATAAACTATAGGGGCACCATACATGATCTGTCAACCGTCTTTCTCCTTTCTCTCGTTTGCCTTGGATAGAATCTCTTTTAACGTTAGGACTCTCCATTCTTTTATGTTGTCTTTTATTGCTTTCTCTGTCTGCCTCTTCAACTTTTTCCTGGTACTGTTCCCTGGAGGAAGGTCTTTGGGAGACCTGTTGTCCCTGTGATACGGTTTGATTTTATTAAATTTGTATAATGATGTCTTTTTTTTTCATTGAGTTTTTTCTATCCCACAAAGCAAATGACGATTTAACGATTTTCTTGAACTCAAAATATTTACTTTTTCCCATAATCCCTTCTTATCGTCTGTCAAAACAACCCCCGTGTAAGTCTACCTAATAACCAATAATCAATGGCATTATATTTGGGCCCATTCAGTACACTTATGATGATAAGTTATATTCTCTTATGTCATTATATTAAAGCCCATTCAGTACACTTATGATGATAAGTTATATTCTCTTATGTCATTATATTAAAGCCCATTCAGTACACTTATGATGATAAGTTATATTCTCTTATGTCATTATATTAAAGCCCATTCAGTACACTTATGATGATAAGTTATATTCTCTTATGTCATTATATTAAAGCCCATTCAGTACACTTATGATGATAAGTTATATTCTCTTATGTCATTATATTAAAGCCCATTCAGTACACTTATGATGATAAGTTATATTCTCTTATGTCATTATATTAAAGCCCATTCAGTACACTTATGATGATAAGTTATATTCTCTTATGTCATTATATTAAAGCCCATTCAGTACACTTATGATGATAAGTTATATTCTCTTATGTCATTATATTAAAGCCCATTCATTACACTTATGATGATAAGTTATATTCTCTTATGTCATTATATTAAAGCCCATTCAGTACACTTATGATGTTAAGTTATATTCTCTTATGTCATTATATTAAAGCCCATTCAGTACACTTATGATGTTAAGTTATATTATCTTATGTCATTATATTAAAGCCCATTCAGTACACTTATGATGTTAAGTTATATTCTCTTATGTCATTATATTAAAGCCCATTCAGTACACTTATGATGTTAAGTTATATTCTCTTATGTCATTAATATTATAGCCCATTCATTACACTTATGATGATAAGGTATATTCCCTAATATTAAGATATATCTTGTGGTATTGAAAAAACGATTAATGACTTCATATTTGCATATACCTAATGCACTTTTTCTTAACGTAAGGATCTCTAGACTAAATCTTCTATGAACTATAAGAAGATACTTACCTTATTGTTACTTTTGAGTTAAGTGAGGTCACATCTAGTAACAAGAAACACGTAAATAATTGTATCGATACAATACAAACATCCCTTTTTACTGCGACCTATGCAGAAACAGAAGGGAGCTCGGTGGCCGAATAGTTGAGCATTTGGCTTCCGAACCCAGGGTCCTGGATTTGAATCTCGGTGAAGACTGGGCTTTTGAATTTTGGGAGTTTTAGGTACAAATTGTTTATAACAGCTAAGAACATTTATTTAACCTTTTTATTTAAGTTACAGAACAAAAAGAATTTATAATGTAATAACAGAATGTGATAACAATATTAAACAATTTAAAATTATTTTTAATTCCATGTTGGTACCTTAACCTTGGTTTTCCAAAAAGTATATTTTTGATAAAACAATAAATAAATAAAAAAAACGCCGTCTAGAGACTAATTAATTAATACACACTTATAGTTCAAGTTTTACAAAATGATCATAGTAAAATTACTTTGAAGGTTAAAATATTTTAACAATGATATACAAAAGTCTTTGGTATCCTACGCAGCTGTATGTTGGAGTCTCTTTTTTTTTAAACCTGAACATCCTTTGCCAGAATACAAAGGTGTGATGGCATAGTCATCTAGAAAACCTAATCATCCTTTCCTAGGTTTAAGGTTTAGTCTGAGAATCTATAAATGAGATCCGAAAATCTTTAGGCTGGGAATAAATATCTGTTGGGGCATCTATCACTGAAACTTGAACATTTTTAGCCTAGGTATAGGGATTTGTTGGAGCATCTAGCACTAAGACCTGAACTTCTTGACGTATCTATCATTGAAGGATAGCTACCCCGAGAAATAGTATCTTCCAATACATCTTCAAGTGGTAGTTTGAAAGTTTTAACAGTTTGTGTACAGACCTCAGAAATTTTGCGCGCTCAGAGGCGCCATTTGGGATAGGAGAGAATCATAATCATTGAAATGTAATCTAACGTTGTCGCCAATTCTGGCATACTCTGTCCCGTCTTTTGTGTTACTATTTGTAGAAGAGAAAGAGGTAGATCTTGTTTGGAAATTCGAAGTTTCTTTCCCGTCTTCGGTGTTTACATAGTTAATAAATTTGTTACACTTTTGTTCGCATGCTTGATAGCCATTCACGTCCATATCACTGATGACAGAAGTATTATAAGGTATAAGGTGTATTTGACTAAATCATACCAATCGTAGTGATTTTATTCTTGTTTTCATTCATTGTTATATCATTGACATTTTAACCAGTTTTTCTTCTTTAAGTATTTTTAGTATAAAAACAATAAACTGCTAGAGCAGCAAATGTAAATGACAGAATTACAAACCACGATTATGATCACATTTGTGTTAGTCGAGTGAGTGGTATTCACTGAAAGACTTTTGTTCAACTTTTGTTGATTTTCAAATACTGTAGATGTGACATATGTTGACTGAGCTGATGGTTTTATATATTGTCTGAAATTGGTTGTATTGTAGGTAGCTGAATTAAGAAACAATGTTGCGTTGCAGTGCAGCTACAGTCAGACAATGAGGAACAATTGAGATAACTGCCAGCGTGATTCAACGTTGTTTCTAATTCATTCATAACTTCAAAAATCAGCAGACGACAAAGAATATTTTCTATTCGGGAACATTCCATACTTATAGTTATAGTATTTAAATATTTTTGCAAATCACATTGAAATTTGGGACTTGTTTGAAATTGAATATCAGCTTTATCAAAATAATTGTACGTTGTACATTTTTGATAATCCACCAACGTTACCATAAATTTTAAATAAACTTCATTCATTGAAGAGGTTTTCATTGCCAGACAATTGTAATATCTGTGAATAAAAAATGTGATGATCTTTAGAAGGCTTATATCATCTCTGTCTGTCTATCTGTCTGTCTATCTGGTAAAAAGTTTTCTTTCACACCCATTCACAGATCAAGTTGAGACTTTGCACAATTATTCATTGGCATAGACAAAACACGAATCAATAAAAAATAATCAATTAATCACTGGTAATTCATTATTTTGTTTATATACCAAAAAGGGAAATTCAAAATTCAGTACTAAAATATGACTAAAATATGTAGAGTTTTGTCACCTTAGATAATTGAACAGATTATTTATTATTATATTATATATTATTATGTGTTACCTAACTGAAATATCTACAATACATTTTGTTGCGCCTCTCTGCGTATTGCGCCACTTGATGGCGGCGCCCTGGACATCGTGCCTCCCTTTCCCTTCCCTCACTACGCTTCTGTACCAATGGTCTTTTAATTTGTTTCTTGGCCGCTGATCTTCATGTGGTATTATCTGAGCGGAGAAAAATGTCCCTTGTCTTAATGAAAATCTGGTAACCTTGCCAAAAACCTTGATCCAAGCCCATGCACTTTGTCTCCTTGATGAGTTGGTTTGGGTCCGGGGCAGGGCCGATTGCTCGATAATATAAACTTTGTAGCCTCGAGTAAAAGTAAATAAGTAAGTAAGTAAAACGTGCGCCAGGGGCGTGAAACTGTATTAGCGCCCCCCCCCCTTCCCGCTATTTTACATAAACATCACATAGAAAAATATAGGCTTATAAATTAAATGTATTTAATAATAATATAACACGAATAACCTTAGAATGATTTACTAAAACTAAAATATCTACAATGATTTTTTTGAATGTGGCGTCCTTGAGGGTGGCGCCCAGGGCATCGTGCCCCCTTACCCTCCCCCTCCTCATTACGGTGTTCTGTTTCTATTTCCCCACGGTTTACGAAGGTTTCATGTGACAAGAATAACGACAAACCACCTTTAGTTTACCCCAACTATTGACAGGTACACATACTGGTTAGGGTGAACTCAAGGCGCCCTAAAAATCCCGAAGCTCATAACCTAGTATTCCCAAGGATTCGAACTCAAAAACCCTCTGTTCGGAAGCAAAGCGCTATACCACTCAGCCCTTACGCCCCAGAAACAGAAGACCCAAACCCTAACCCCTTGCATTATCTGTCCTATACATCGCAAAGTCTTATAAGGGACCTTTACAAGCGTACGGGCTGTGCCAGCGCGAAGCGAGAACAGTCGTTAGAGAAGGGCTCAACACTGACCTGCAACGTCACAACCTGTTTAGACCAATAGCTCGTTGCCATGTCGTACTAACCTGCCCACAGGTCAGCGATCAGGCCTTCTATTACGATTGGCCTCGCGCGGAGCTAGCGCTATTGCTAAAACAACCAAACTACAAATCACAAAGCTTATATTAAGTGTATCAATTAGTTTGAATCAGTCATGTTATTAAATTTGAAATAGATTTAGACTAACAATAATAATCTGTGTTATTTGAATTTTTTTATTAATTGCGTTTAGGGCGATTTTATGCTTTTAGTTTTCTCAATACGCTATGATCCTATCACTTGCCTGAACCAGTTGAAATGGAGTGAGGAAGATCGCTTTGCAAATATAGTTAAAGGGAACTACATGAACACGATATTGTGGGCTAAAGCCTTCTCTGGCTTCTTAAGCCAACACGGTAACCATTCTACTAGCGAAGAGTCTATGAATAAGGAAGATTGTATAGTTATCTATTGTTTCTATTTCATGTTTGGGTTCACTAAGCCTCAGACGAAAATATCTAAGGGGGACAAATTTAGCTTATAATAACATCGTCAGTCAAGTACAGATTATGTCCCTTGTTTAAGATACAAAAATAAATTATTGCCAATAGTTAATTAACTAAATGATTAATTTTTTAAAATTGATTCTTATGTTGTCAGGTAAAAGAAATAATTGTGCGAAATATTATCATGATCCCAAAATATGGTATTGGAGACATAACGTGTACAAACTTTTGTCCAGGCTGAGTAAGTTCGTATTAGCTTTCTAGCAATGAGTAAGAAGGTTAAATTTAGACTAGTAGAAGATAGAGCCATGTCGAAGTAGCAGGCTCTACGCATTTTCTGATTTCATAACATGCCGTTTAATTTGTTCGCATCTCATTTACATTTCAGTATAAACCTTGTTGCATTTATTTATGCGTTTTTTTTAATAAAATGTATTCCATTTGTACGTATTTCACGTTAAGTCGGCACAAAATTCTCGAGCTCCTCCTTCTTCGCTAAAACTTGAAATGTCTCGCTATTCAGTGTCATTTTAGCACAAACCACTTCTCCAATACATTCTTTACACACAGTGATGATGCAAGCCACACAAATCATAGACACCAGATTGGTCCCGGTCCTCATTTCTGAAAGAAAATTTACGAAAAAAATCTCTAAAAAAATGTAAAAAAAAAATGTATCATTAACGTTGTGACTAAAAGACACAACTTTTTAGGTTGTTGAAAATACAACTTTTAAACAAGAGGTTCTCACGTGAGTAAATGTACGTTTGTTAAATAGAATGTCTTGAATGTCTGTCTCTATCTGATGAACTGCTAGTTACACAGTTGGATAGGAAATATTTCAACAGGATGTGAATCACATTAACTCTTTCTCTCCTAATTGACGATACCAACGTTGATTTGACCTCATTAAATTAAATTCATGTTTAAGTTTACAAACTTTACTTTATGTTAGATCTATATAAAAAGAGCATGCATTCCCCTTTAATTCTAGTCCAAATAAAACATTTTCTGATTACAAGCGACAAAGCTATTGAAGCTTAATCATAACAGGGGAGTGTAATAGTAGGCCTAATGAGCAAAAAGAAGAATTCCGTCAAAACGTGGAAAAAAATAATTACAGAGAGAAAGAGTTAAATCTGTAGCGTTAAAGTTATCTAGATATTTATTTTCATAAGTCAATGTTTATTTAAATAAAAATTAAAGCACTTTAAATTTGCATATTTCTGCAGCTTACCTACGTCTAAAGCAGTATATAAACATTTAAATATTGAAACATATTAACGTTGGTATATAATACTTACTCCAGCACGAAGGAAGAAATCATTTAGACTCTTAACGGAAACACATTTACACTTTAAGAGGACTAAGTAAAGAAAAAACACTATTAACTGACGAAACACTAACGAGGAAGATAAACCCCTTACATTCGGCGATAACCTATCTGAAGTTGGAGCCAGTCATTTGTTGTTTATAAAAATACTAGCCTGATATGACCCGCGGCCTGCGGGCCTTAGGTTTTGTATTACTGATCTACTGGTTTGAATTTAGATCTATCTCAAACAAGGAGAATGTTCCCTTCACAAATTTGTTTTTTATTTTGCCAAGAAACTAAAAGCAGAGTGTGATATTGCGTTTACTGGTTCAGCGCACAAATATAAAGAACTGTGAAAATGGCCCGATTGGTTAAAAAGTTTTAAAAGAGATACAGTTAGGTAATTTTTGTATATATTAAGGGACCTCCGGTAGTGGTAGATTCATAAAACATATACTACGGTCTCCCCCATGATCTAAGAAACAGTTATAACAAGTTTTATCAAGACTGGTCAAACGGTTTCGATTTCTATGCGGGCAGTGGCGTAGCTAGCCATGTGCGAGTGGTGCAGGCCGCACGGGGTATCAAGTGGCATCAAACTAAAGATAAGTTTTCTTAATAAAATCAACGCTTTTACATATACGAACAAAGAGAAGCGGCTTAATTTTACACGCCTACTTTCTTCTTGATCACATTTTGTTACTCCATTGTTCAATATGCTGGTTTCATCTAGATCTAGAGCTTACAAATAAATGCCTTAGGCTCTAAAATGGCAAAATCTGGCACTTAATGGGCATCGCGAACAAGTTGAAGAAGAATGACAAAGACCGAATCTAGGTCAATTTTCGGGGTTTGTGAAATTACTATTCAAGTACGATCCACTCCTGAGACAACATTTGCTTCCAACTAACCTTAGTCCCAGACCATACACTTACATGTCTCCACAAATACAAAAAGTACCACGAAAAGAAACGACTAAATCTTTACATAAACCGTTATGAGATAATTACCTTCTTGTTACTTTTGAGTTTAGTGTTGTCAGATATAGTAACAAGGAAGACATTTAGAATACTGTCGAAACAATACAAACTTCACTTTTAACTATAACGTATACAGATAGAGAAAGGGACGTGGTGGCCGAGTGGTAGAGCACTTGGCATCACAACCAGGTATCCAGGATTTGAATCATAATGAAGACTGGGATTTTGAATTTCGGAAATTTTAGGTACAAAGACTACTGAAAAAATGTTTATAACAGTTTAGAACATTTTTTTTAACCTTTTTATTTATATTTAAATACAAAAACAATCAATGGCAAACAATGACAGTCACTAATTAAAAAATATTTTAATTCCATGTTGATGTTACCTTAACTTTGGTTTTCCAAAAAGATTATTTTTTGACAAAACAACAAGAAAAAACAACGCAGATCAGAAATAATGAATGACTATTGAATACAATACACGCTTATAGTTAAAGTCTAACAAAGTTGTCATAATGAAATTCCTTTTAAGGTTAAAATATTTTAACAAAGATATCAAGCCTTAACTTATGTTTCACTGAAACCTAGGTGTCTGAACTTCTTAAAATCTCTCTCATTAAAACTTTGGTATCCTGAGCAACTGTATGTTGGAGTTTCATTTTATGAACCCTGAGCATCCTTGGTCAGGATATAAAGTTGTGATGTAGCATCCTTTGTCAGGATATAAAGTTGTGCCCTGAGCATCCTTTGTCAGGATATAAAGGTGTGATGTAGCATCCTTTGTCAGGATATAAAGTTGTGATGTAGCATCCTTTGTCAGGATATAAAGTTGTGATGGAGCATCCTTTGTCGGGATATAAAGTTGTGCCCTGAGCATCCTTGGTCAGGATATAAAGTTGTGATGTAGCATCCTTTTGTCAGGATATAAAGGTGTGATGGAGCATCATTTGTCAGGATATAAAGTTGTGATGGAGCATCCTTTGTCGGGATATAAAGTCCTTGGTCAGGATATAAAGTTGTGATGTAGCATCCTTTTGTCAGGATATAAAGGTGTGATTGAGCATCCTTTGTCATGATATAAAGTTGTGATGTAGCATCCTTTGTCAGGATATAAAGTTGTGATGGAGCATCATTTGTCAGGATATAAAGTTGTGATGGAGCATCCTTTGTCGGGATATAAAGTTGTGATGGAGCATCTTTTGTCAGGATATAAAGTTGTGATGGAGCATCATTTGTCAGGATATAAAGTTGTGATGGAGCATCATTTGTCAGGATATAAAGTTGTGATGGAGCATCCTTTGTCAGGATATAAAGGTGTGATGGAGCATCCTTTGTCAGGATATAAAGTTGTGATAGAGCATCCTTTGTCAGGATATAAAGGTGTGATGGAGCATCCTTTGTCAGGATATAAAGTTGTGATGTAACATCATTTGTCAGGATATAAAGTTGTGATGAAGCATCCTTTGTCAGGATATAAAGTTGTGATGGAGCATCCTTTGTCAGAATATAAAGGTGTGATGGAGCATCCTTTGTCAGGATATAAAGTTGTGATGGAACATCCTTTGTCAGGATATAAAGTTGTGATGGAGCATCCTTTGTCAGGATATAAAGTTGTGATGGAGCATCCTTTGTCAGGATATAAAGGTGTGATGGAGCATCCTTTGTCAGGATATAAAGGTGTGATGGAGCATCCTTTGTCAGGATATAAAGGTGTGATGGAGCATCCTTTGTCAGGATATAAAGGTGTGATGGAGCATCCTTTCCTCAGTTTAAGTCAGAGAATCTATAACTGAAATAAGAAAATGTTTAGCCTGGCTATAAATATTTGTTCGAGTATCTCCAAAACCTGTACATTATTGGTCAAGGTATATTCAAGTAACTATCTCTAAAACTTGAAAATCCTAGGCCAGGTAATACTCATTTGTTGAATCATTTATCACTGAAACTTGAACATTCTTAGCCATGGTATAAGGATGTGTTGTAATATCTATCACTGAAACTTGAAAATTCTTAAACAAGACATAAGGATTTGTTGGGGTATTTATCACTGAAACTTAAACATTCTTAGCCAAGGTATAAGGATTTGTTGGAGCATCTAGCACTAAGTCCTGAACATCCTTACCCAGGATATAGGAACTTCTTGACGGATAGCTACCCCGAGAAATAGTATCTTCCCCATCATCTACAAGTGGTGGATTAGAGGTTTTTACATTTTGTGTACAGACCGTAGCACTTTGCATGCTCAGAGACGCCTTTTGGGAAAGTAGAAAATCATAATCATTTAAATCTAATCTAACTTTGTCGCCAAGTCTGGCATACTCTGTCCCGTCTTTTGTGTAAATATTTGTAGAAGAAATAGAGGTAGATCTTGTTTGGAAATTCGAAGTTTCTATCCGGTCTTCGGTGCTCATACAGTTAATGTAATTGTTAGTCTTTAGTTGGCATACATGATAGTCAATCACGTCCATATCACTGATGACAGAAGTATTATAAGTTATACCCTGTGTATTGGACTGAGCTATATCAATTGTAGGGATGTTATTCTTGTTTTCGTTCATTGTTAAATCATATCCGTTTTGAGCAGTTTTTCTTCTTGAAGTATTCTTAGTATAAAAATAGTAAACCGCTAGAACAGCAATGCAAATGATAGACGTACAAACCACGACAACGATTATGATCGCATTTGTATTTGTCGAGTGTGTGCTATTCACTGAAAGACTTTTGTTCAACTTTTGTTGATTTTCAAATACTGTAGATGTGCCGTAGTTTGACTGAGCGGATGATTGTATATGTTGTGTGAAATTAGTTGTAGTTGTAGTTGTAGTTGTACCTGAATTAAGAAACAATGTTGCGTTGCAGTTACAGTCAGACAACGAGGAACAATTGAGATGACTGCCAGCGTGCTTCAACGTTGTTTCTAATTCATTCATGACTTCAAAAATCAGCAGACGACAAAGAATATTTCCTATTCGAGAACATTCCATACTTAAAGTTATAGTATTTACACATTTTTGCAAATCACATTGAAATTTGGGATTAATGTCAAATTGAATATTAGCACTATTAAAAATATTGTACGTTGTGAATTTATGATGATCCTCCAACGTTACCATAAATTTTAAATAAACTTCATTCATTGAAGAGGTTTCCGTTGCTATACAATTGTGATATCTGTGAATAAAAAATTTGATGATTTTTGGAAAGCTTATATCTAATTCTGTCTGTCTGTCTATCTGTCTGTCCTTCTGGTAATAAAGTTTTCTTCCACACCCATTCACAGATCAAGTTGAAACTATGCACAATTAGTCATTGGCATAGACAAAACACAATTCCAGTTTAAAAAAATCAATTAATCATACAAAAACGGGTTAATTAATCATTCATTATTAAGATATGACTAAATGTGTAGGGTTTTATCCCCTTAGATTATTGAACAAATTATTTATTATTATATATTATTATATTATATATTATTATTTATTATCTAACTGAAATATCTACAATAATTTTTTTGCGCCTTTTTGTATATTGCGTCTACTTGAGTGTTGCGCCCGGCGCATAATACCTCATTTTCCCCCCTCACTACGCTTCTGTTCAAATGTTCTTTTAATTTGTTTCTTGACTGTGGCCGCTGATCTTAATGTGGTATTATTCGAGCCGAGAAAATGTCCCTTGCCTTAACGAAAATCTGGTAACCTTGCTAAAGAAAACTTTATTCAGGTCCTAGCACTTTGTCTACTTAAAGAGCTGATTTGTGCTCGAGGTAGGGCCGTTCGCTCGATAATATAAACTTTGTACCCTCGACACAGAGGCGTTTCGAGCAAAACGTGCGCTAGGGGCAAAGAACTCTATTAGCGCCCCCACCCCATTTTCCACGCTTGTAAATAAAAAGTATTCAATAATAATATAACACAAATAACCTTAGAACATATTACCTAACTAAATAAAGAATATTTTTTGGCACCTAAGGGTGGCGCCCCCCCTGAGGCTGGCGCACTGGGCATCGAGGCCTCCTATCCCCCTTCATTACGCCTCTACCTCGACATGCGTACGTTTTTTTCTGATTCACAAAATTTACGAGGGTGTCATGTGGCAATCATAGCGACAAACCACATTTACTTTACCACAACTATTGGCAGGTACTTATTGGGTAGGGTGGACTCAAGGCGCCCTTACAATCCCGAAATTCAAAACCCAGCATTCACAATTATTTGAAGTCGAGACCACTCTGTTCAGAAGTCAAGAGTTTTATAACTCAGCCACCAGACCCCAGAAACAGAAGACCTTTGCATTATCTGTCCTACCGATCGCAAAGTCTTACAGAGGAACTTTCGCGAAGCGAGACCATTCGTCATAAAAGGCCTCAACACTGACCTGCTACGTCACAACCTGTGGGCAGTTTAGACCAAGAGCTCGGTGTCATGTCGTGCAGACCTGCCCACAGGTCAGCGATCAGGACTTCTATAACGGTTGCCTTGCTAGCGCTATTGCTAATAAAACCTAACTACAAAAACAAAGCTTATATTTTAAATGTATTAATTAGTTTGGATCAGTCATGTCATTAAATTTGAAATAGATCTAGACTAACAATAATAAATCTGTGCAATTTGAAATATTTTTCTACCAATTGTTTGCGTTTAGCGCGATTTCATGCTTTTATCTTTCTCAATACGCTATGATCTTATCACTTATCTGGACCAGATGAAAAGTGGTGGGTGGGGTGGGGGAGGTAGATCACTTTGTAAATGTATTGAAAGGGACTGACCTGAATTCGAACAGGCTTCTGAAGCCACCGCGGTAACCATTGTACTTGCATAGAGCTTATGGAAGAGTGTATTGTTTGTGTTCACTAAGCCTTAGTCTCAGACGACAATATATAAGGATGAACAATACAGCTTATAATAACATCATAGTCAAGTACAGATTATTTCCCTTGTTCGAGATACAAAAAAAAACCAACTTATTGCTAATAGTTTATTAACTAAATGGTGAATTTTTTAAAAATTGATTCTTATGTTGTCAGGTAATAGAAATAATTGTGCGAAATTTCACCATGATCCGAAGATAGAGTGTTGGTGACATAACGTGTAGACACTTTTGTCCAGACAGAGTGAGTTCGTATTAGCTTTCTAGCAATGAGTAAGAAGGTTAAATTTAGACTAGTAGAGGATAGAGCCATGTCGAAGTAACAGGTTCTACGCATTTTCTGATTTCATAACATGCCGTTAAATTTGTTCGCATCTCATTTACATTTCAGTATTAACCTTGTTGCATTTATTTATGCCTTTTTTTAAAATAAAATGTTTTCCATTTGTACGTACTTAACGTTAAGTAATACCTCGGCACAAAATTCTCGAGCTCCTCCTTCTTCGCTAAAACTTGAAATGTCTCGCTATTCAGTGTCATTTTAGCACAAACCACTTCTCCAATACATTCTTTACACACAGTGATGATGCAAGCCACACAAATCATAGACACCAGATTGGTCCCGGTCCTCATTTCTGGAAGAAGATTTACAAAAAAACGATTTCTTAATAATAAAAAAATGTATCAATCATTAACCTTGTGACTAAAAAACACAACTTTTTTTTATGTTGTTGAAAATACAACTTTTAAAGAAGAGGTTCTCACGTGAGTAAATATACCTTCGTTAAATTAGATGTCTTGAATGTCTGTCTCTATCTGATGATAACTGCTAGTTACACAGTTGGATAGGAAATAGTTCAACAGGATGCGGATCACATTAAACAAATAGCGTTAAAGATTTTTATTTTTATTAGTCAATGTTTATTTAAAAAAAAAATTTAAAGCACTTTCAATTTACATTTATTGGTCAGCTTACCTACGTCTAAACCAAAACTTAAGCATTCAAAAAATGAAACATAGTAACATTGGTATACATTACTTACCACTAAAAGAAGAAAGTAAACTTTGAAACCTTTGGCGGAAACACATTTGCACATTAAGTGGACCAACACTAACCCAACTATTAAACGACTTACAGAACATTAAGGAAGTTAATCCCATCTGATCCAGTGATAGCCTCTCTGAAGTTACAGCCAGTCATTTGTTGTTTATAAAACATTTACTTTACGCCTACGTAGATAAAAAAAAAATAAAAAAATATGAAAAAAATATATATATATTGTTGTGGATGTTTAGTAAAACAGATTACAGATAGATGTCTGGGATGTAGATTTAGGTCTAGATGGAGTTCGTTCAACCAACAACATATAACAACTTGTAAAATATACTTAAGATAAACGATAGATACTTAACATACGTGTTTAATCCAGAAAATGAAGGGGCACAGTCCAAATGTGGACAGTTACTACAGATGAAGGTCTCGCCATTAACTAAGAGGAGTGAGTCATTCGTCATCTTACTAATGTCTACTACCGTTAAAATCTATCCCATAATTCCTTATTTAGTTAATTCCCATAATTCCTAGGTCCCTCTAAAATAGTCTAATTATAATCTCGTCAAATTCCCAATAAAGTCTATAACAATATATATATATATATATATATATATATATATATATATATATATATATATATATATATATATATATATATATATATATAAACTAATGAATTATTTCAATATAATTAGTGTTACATCGCTTGTAAACATGACCTACGACCCATTCTAGAAGGACTATGAAGGTTGACACAATGGAAACATCAAACTTTGTAGATGACAATGTCCACCGAGAAATGTTCTAATGATGTCATACTCACCTATACCTGTAAAGACACAAAGATAAAGGGACATTTCTTATTCCATATTTTAGGACAAATTCGTACAAGTTCTTCTTCCCCAGTACTACTCTAGCAAGGAACGTCTTGTCTGAACCAGTCCAGGACTTAGCAGGGATAAAGTCTTTAATTAACAAGCACGACTTATTAGCACATGAGTTCGCGTAGGTCGTGTTAAAAAAGATAATAGTGTCAGGTTAGCAGCAGTATGGGCCCTTTCATTGGTTGATACAGCAAGATCAATCGTTAGTTTTCTTTCGGCTTATGTCACTTTCCATTGTTCTCATAGAATCTGGTGACTGCTGTCCGGAGGAAACTCCAGCTACCCGTCACCTCAGCGTGGCCCTCCGGTGGAAACGTCCAGGGATGGAACTGGATAGTCAAAGAACGAGTAGCGAACCAGGCCTTCTAGTAGGTCTCCCTGGGTGAGCTTTTTTTTTTTTTTTTATCTCACTCGGGGTGGGGATGGAACAAGTAACCTACAACCCAGTCCAAAAAGTCCGTCACGCCGTTCCACAAAGGGTGTCGTCATCAGTTCCGGATTGCTGGATTGGCGACCCTCGCACCGGACAGTTGCGGTTACATTATAGGAATATGAGACAAGCTCCCCGCAGTTAGCACTGTCCTTGACACTTATAGCGGGTGACGAAGCATCGGGGACGGTGCGCTGTGTACGCCGCACGGCCCGGTCTGGCCAGTCAATCGATATGGCCGTCTACCGTTGGGTGCCCTCAGACAGGACATGGGATGAAGAATCCCAATGTCCAGGCCTGGTGGTTGGATAAAAACCTTTCTAACTACCAACGGGATGAACGGCGCCTATCGGCGCCGATTCCCTACTGGACTTCATCGAAGGTGACTGCTGTATCCTTAATCTTAAAATTGAATAGCAGGTATTGTCAAAAAAATAAAAATTGTAAGGGGTTTCAAACTCCAATTCCTTTTGGCTACACTCATGTTATTCGGTGATTGTTGTTTGCAATCATTTTTATATAAGAGGAAGTTTTAACATCAAAACCACATTGAGGGGGGATTTTAAACTGAAAACTCCCTTGCCTGCACAGGGGCAAGTGATGGTTTAACATAAAATCTCATCTAAAATAAACAAAATCAAAACAAGAAATCAGTCACAGAATTCCATATTCCCCCTGAGGGTGGGGATTTCATTCCGTAGGGGGGGGGAGGGGGCTGAAACCCCAAGGAACCCCCCCTCCGGCTACTCACATGTTTGGCTTGCTACTTTGGCTTATCCAGGGCGTTATGATTCAAACTATTTTGAGGACATAGAGATTGGGGAATGGACGGTGTATCTGGCGCTTAGAAAACAACTTAAGAAAACATAAAGAAACTAGAACAAATACAACAAAAGAACGGTGACATTTATAACAAACGAATACTCAAATTTGATTAGAGTAACACCTAAAGTAAAATCACTAAACTTTGAGACACTTAGGGACAAAAATATAAGAAGTAAGGTAGCTATAGGACACATTAAACCATAATTTACAAATAGAAAAACAAAAGCTAATGAAATACTCAGAAAGACACAAAGACAGAGGCACATTTCTTATTCCATACGTTAGAACAAATTCATACTAGTGCTCCTTCTTCCCTAAAGCCAATAGAGAATGGAATGGGTTGCCTGAATCAGCCAGGAAATGCAACGACGTAGAAGAGTTTATTAACATGCAGGACTAGATTGACACATGAAATGCTTAGGACGTAATTATATTCATTTTTGAAGTAACGTCTGTAATATAGAGGGGAGCGCGGTGGTCGAGTGGTTAAGCGCTTGGCTTCCCAACCTGAGCTCCTGGGTTCGAATCCAGGTGAAGACTTGGATTTACAATTTCGGAATTTTTAGGGCGCCCTGAGTCCACCCAACTCTAATGGGTACCTGACTTTAGTTGGGGAAAGTAAAGGCATTTGGTCGTTGTGCTGGCTACATAACACCCTGTTCGTTAACCGTTGGCCTAAGAAACAGATGACCTTAACATCATCTGCCCCATAGATCGCAAGGTCTGAAAGGGGAAACTTTACTTTTTTTTTTACTTCTCTCTGTAATATATAAGATAAGAAGAAGATAAGTCGAACACAACTAAGCTCAGGTAGAGATGCAGACGATGTGCAAACTACGTCTTGCGGCCCTGTCACACCCGTAACGTGATGCTATCTGGTCCTTTTTCAAACTACTGTGCACATTACATCATGAAGCCTTGGAGTCACTTAAAGACCCAATTCCATTCGACTTTATTTTCGTTCTTCTGCCGACGAATCAAATCGTGGCATTTGTAAGTGAGGTTTAGAAGACAGTAAGACTTGCCATCCCTGATCCAATGGCAGATTCGATGTGTGAGTGTGTAGATGGGGGAAGGTGGTTATGGCTATGGCCTAGCCCACTTTACCGATAATATATATAATAAACAATATATATTTTCTATACTTAGAGTTAGGATTTACTAGCTTTAGGGTTTGGTAAAAAAAAAATCGCTCCCTTCCTAGTCATCAGTTCTGGATCCACTAGTGCGCTGTTCTTGTCTAATAGTGTTTGTAACAAGAAAACATGAATTGTTTCAGAATATACTAAAACTCAACCATTGCTTTTATATAGCGCTACTTTCATGCTTATAAGTATGCTCAGAGCTAGCTATTGTCCAATCTTATTAGTGGATCAGTGGGGGGAAGGGGGTATTTGCGAGGAGTTTTTCCGTGCTGCCTTTCGGCGCCCAGTAAACACAACTCTGCTCAAGTCGGGTGTCGAACCTCGAGCCCTCTACACAGGTAGCCAAGCCAATCAAGTTCAAGCGTGCTTAAACTCTTGACCACGAATCCCACTTATAAATGTAAAAATATATTTTAAAAAATGATTTACTGTTTTATTTACTTGCGAAAATTTAAACTTCCTTATTTAACGGGAGATGTTACAGGGAGATAAAGCAGACGATCTGATAACAGGAGTGAGTTGCAATGATGCCTTCGATTACTTATAACTAAGGCTCTCATTTAACTCTTGTCTTTTAGCTTGCGTTAAGTCATCTGTCGAAAGTCGTGATTTTCTTAGTCCTTCAGCTGACCTTCGGTTGCTTTACCTCAAACGCATCTCTTGCCAGGGGCGTAACTAGGCATTTGGGGGCCCGGGGGGATTGACCTCTTGGGGGCCCCTTGCATTTTGACATTCGACATATGACATGAGATAATGTACGCAAATATATATAAGCCCAAAATCAAATTGGTTCAGTATATCAGTAAACTTAACAAAAAAATAATCATGAAGACTCTTTTAATGAATATTGCCGTTGTTTATTAGTTCAATAATGCACAAGTGACAACTCTCAATTGATATCGCTTCACGTAGTGCATTCTGTGCAGCAAAGACATCTATAACAACATCTACATCGATACTTTCTAGTATTTTTGACTTCACTGACAATAAAGCCATGATAAGCTTTTCTTGCGTCATTGTGCTCCTGAGATAGTTTTTGATGAACTTGAGCTTTGAGAATGATCTCTCATATGACGTAATGGAAGTGGCCTGAGTTAGCGGTATTCGGAGGAGGTTGCAAAGTTTGAGCACACGTAATTCCCATATGAAGCCTGTTTCCTCAATATGTCTATTGGTGATTGTATTACTGGTTTGTTGATGAAAAGTGCTCGTGCATCAATGACATCATTGAAAAAGCGATTTTCCATTTATTTCATCATACTGTTACAAATGAACAGTGATAGGTAGAGGTCAACGTATGACCCCGGCGAGATGACACAGCAGCTAGTGTTCCCTGGAATCTACATGTATAAACAAAGACAGGATGTGACGTGTCCACACGTGTTGTTCCAGGGGACGAACAGATCTAAGTAGGGGGACAGTTACTAATGAACAGTGACAGATAAAGGTCACTACGTGTGGCCCCGACTTGATGACACTGCAGCGAGTGTTTTCTGGAATCTACGTGTATAAATAAAGACAGGATGTGACGTTTCCTCACGTGTTATTTCAGAGGATACTAGCCGTGTTTGTGCAACTTTGGACAAGCGATTAGGGACTCTATATAAGCCAGAGAGTTAATGTTAAAGTCAGTCGTATGGAGTCGTGAGTGAGCCGTTACAGTCGATACAGACTATGTAAGACGTGTGCGGCTCTGTGGAAGAGAAATGTGTACGACTCGGTGCAAGTTAACTAGGGTAGAGTTAACTGGAGTGGACTACTGTCGTTAAAGTCTATACAGCGAACTACAGTGGACTTGAGCCGTTACAGTCGATACAGTCGATGTAAGACGTGTGCGGCTCTGATTCGGTAGACTTGAGTACGACTTGGTTCAGCTTTGGGAGACCTGGAGCGACACTGGGAAGTGTGTCGTTGGTCTGTTCTGTGGAATACGGCTCGAGGAAAGTTGAGAAGAGATGAATTGCAACGAAGTGAAGAGATGAATTGCAATTAAGTATAGCTAACTGTAAACTGACAGATATTGTACAGTCTTCTACGCTACATGTTACAGTAACGAATTGTTAGAGTTAATAGTCATTAAAGTTATATGAAACTAAAAGTTTAGTCGTCAAGTTCTTTGCTGTGTTTTTATTTGTGTGCCAACTAATACATCTAGCCAGAAAATTCAGAAATACGTAACAATACTGACATATTTCTTATTAAATTATAACTTTTCGACTAATTTACAAATTTAAAAAAATCTTATATGCTACAGCTATCTATAAAAAATAACACTTATGTTTAAGATTATAATGACAAGTGGCGCAGCGCAAGGGTGGTGAGTAGGAGCTATAATAACACATCAAAAAAGAAAAGGCCAATTTTTATCCGCCTTTAGTAAAATTGAGCCTTTGAAAACTAACCTATGAAAAGTTAACCTATGAAAAGTTAACCTATGAAAAGGTAACCTATGAAAAGGTAACCTATGAAAAGGTAACTAACCTTTGAAAAGTTAACTTATGATAAGATAACCTTTGGAAAGGTAACCTAGGCAAAGGTAACCTATAAAAAGGTAACTAACCTATGAAAAGGTAACCTGTGAAAAAGTAACCTATAAAAAGGTAACTAACCTATGGAAAGTAAACCTATGAAAAGGTAACCTATGAAAAGGTAATATATAAAACGAAACCCTAAAAAAAGTGAAGGATAACCAATGAAAACGATAATGTATGAAAGGTCAAACTAGGAATATGTAACCTTTAAAAAGGTAAAAGCTAACCCATGAAACGCCAACCTATTAAAATTTAACACATGAAATGTCCTGTGAAAAGTTAACCTATAAAAAGATGAGTTAAACTAAAAAAGTTAATTCATGCGAAGTTTTCATATTGGAACTTAATCTAAGGAACTTATTCTAGAGAACTTAATCTATGGAACTGCTAGTAAAGACCGGCACGGACACCAAAGCTCAAGACTGAATGGAACAAGAGAGTTAAAAGTGGAAAGACTTTCTGAGAAGAACCTTGGTTAACGTTTGTTTCTTTCTGGCCAGAATGAATCACTCCTTAGACATCGAGAATGAATCACTCCTTGGACATCGAGAATGAATCAATCCGCGGACATAGAAAATGAATCACTCCTTGGACATCGAGAATGAATCACTCCGTGGACATCGAAAATGAATCACTCCGTGGACATCGAGAATGAATCACTCCGTGGACATCGAGAATGAATCATTCCGTGGACATCGAGAATGAATCACTCCGTGGACATCGAGAATGAATCATTCCGTGGACATCGAGAATGAATCACTCCGTGGACATCGAGAATGAATCATTCCGTGGACATCGAGAATGAATCACTCAGTGTACGTCTTGAAAGATGTGAAGACAAATTGGAATTTCTTGAAATGAATGCAATTTCTATTCAGGTACCATCTACGCCTGACAAAACATTCGCTTTGAGCTAAACTTACTTCCAGACCGAATATGTACATGTCTTACAACTTCCAAACTAATTTGTTAAAATATTAATGAAACAAATCATGCAGTAAGTAAAACGTGTCTGTAATGACATCGTTCATCTCAAATCTAGAAAAAATTCCCAACTTCCAGTGTAAGTTATTTTTATGGATAATGATGAGGTATTTTTGTTTTCAAATTATGGATAATGGTACAGTGATAGTAATAACTTACAACTATGACTATTTTAAGTAGTATCATTTCTGTAATAGTAGTATATTTTACAGAAACAGTGGTCCTGATTTAAAACTTGGTGATGACTGGGGTTTCGAACTTCGGGATTTTTTAGAGCGCCCCTTGATTCCACCCAACTCTAATGGGTACCTAGCTTTAAAGTAAAGGCGGTTGATCTTTGTGATAGCCACACGACACCCTGCTCCTTATCCGTTGGCCAAAGAAACAGATGACCTTAATATCATCTGTTCTATTTTTTTTTATAGGAAACCTCAGAATTTGCGCTATTCAATTTTAGCTTTATCATCATAGGAATCCTTGGGTCTTAGGCCTCTTTTCTTTGCATCTTTTTTGGGCATTATATGCCTCTTTTAAGTGCCCTCTTGCCTCTTTTGTGTGCTTTTTAAAAAATATTTTTATTTGTAAGTTCTCATAATTCACAAGTATTAAATGATAAACAATTGAAAAGTGATTAACCTAAAAATATAATAATAGTAATAGAAATCTGACCAGGTATTTTGGAATAATTTACGTCAATCAGCTTTCATTATGACAAGTTTATGACTATACATGTTTTAAATATTTTACGCTCAGAAATTCCTACCTAGACCAGACATTGTTGACGTCACCTATGTTTACTAAGAGTTGGAAAGTACTCATACGTAACTGTAGTTCAGCACACATGGAAACCCCAATAAATCCTGTGATGATGCAAGCCACACGCATCCAGCAAACGTTTCTGCTTGATATCATTCTTTTCTTTCTTTAAGAAAATAGATACAAAACATTTTGCTGTTAAAAAAAAATAAAAATAATCAATACAATTTCTCTAAAGCTAAAACCCATTTTCTTTTGCAAAATGTAAAAAAAAAATATATATATATCCTATTTTTATTGTTAGATGTTGCAGACAACTGAATCAGAATTGATGTCAAATATTTTAACTGTCGCAGCAATTTTGTTGCAGCAAAATATTTTTAACGCTTTATATATATATATATAAAGTATGTATATATATATATATGGCTCCTTATGTCTGGGAAGACAATGGAAGCGCACAGGTGCATCATTGGCTTTGGTTACGTCTTGAGACGTGGTAGAATCTGGTGTGACTGATCAAGCGGATTCTGGAGCGGCAGAGTTTGAAACAGTTCGTGCATGTGTGTGCATCCACATCAGTGCATCTACAACAAAAGAATATCATGATGCCTTAGTGTATTAATCAGCCCATATATCCCAAAGAGAGAACTTGCACTCTATTGACTCAAAACATTCTTGAGTCGCGTTTTTCAGTTAAATGTATAGTTCTCGGGATTTTTAGCGCATGAACCAAATGCTAGGAACTCGCCCCTCCCCCCCAATTGAGCTCAGAAAACTACATGCTTTACTATATTCAAAGAGAAAATTAAAACCAATGTGTTGAAAACTTTGTTAGATTAGTTTGTTGTAGCGTTTTGAGTAAGTTTTCTAACAGCGTTTTATAAATTAAATTATCATTATTATTAAATAATTTCAAGAGGATATGAATCATAATTAGCATTTTTTTTCAAATATTCACTTCCCTAAACAATGTGTTCCTGTTTACATTTAGTTTGGCCCATTAAGAAGGAAAGAGGAAACAACCAATTACCGAAACAGTCGATGAATAAACAAGTATTCAACTAATTACGGAAACAAGACTTAACAGCCGTTGTATATCACCTTGACAAGCATGCGTATACCTTTATCATCACTTGTCATAATGAAAGCGGATTGACGTAAAGTAATCCGAAATACCTGGTCAGATTTAGAATTATTATCTGCAAGATTTTAAATTAGCACTTTACGCCAGAGACTTTGTCCAACATGGAATGCACAAGAGAAACATCAGGTCGCCGGGAATACTGTGCTTACTGCCTTCTTAACTAACAAGAGCAAGAGTTGGTCTTAGCTCCAACAGTTTCCCAAAGAGTCGAACATACTCGACTTAGATGGCAGTAGTGCATATCACCATAGAGGTAAAGCACAAGGATCAATGAGTGCAGGTACCGCAGAGACCTGTATAAATAAACTCAATCAACCTGAACCAGTGTGAATAAAGAAAGTAGAGGCCTCACCAAAAAATCTTGCTTAGGAATTTCACTCAATAAAAGTTGATACTTATTACACATATGATTAATAATCCGCGCTATTTTATTGACGCTCTCTTGTCTTCGTTTCTTATTTGCTTTTCAGGTAGAACTTTTGTGGTTATGACAGAATACTAGGTTAATGTAGACCTAAACAATAACTTGTAAAGTAAAGGTATGTTTCAAAGAGGTTAACCCCTAGACACGCATGCACAGAGAGAAAGAGAAAGAGAGAGAGAAAGAGATGGAGAGAGAGAGAAGAGAAGAAAATAGAAAGACGTCTGGAAGAAAAAAGAAAGCCAATGATATAGAGTGAAAGTTAAACAATGAGAAATTCTGAGTTAAAACTCAAGAGAGAGAGAGTAAAATAAACAGGGACGCAGAGATTGGTTGATAAATACAGAATTAAATGAAAGATGATAAGATAGAAAGTGTGATAGACTTTACTGGGAATTTGACGAGATTATAATTAGACTATTTTAGACGGACATAGGAATTATGGGAATTAACAAAATAAGGAATTATGGGATGGATTTTAACGGAACGATCAACAACGACTCACTCCTCTTAGTTAATGGCGAGACCTTCTTTTGTAGTAACTGTCGACATTTGGACTGTGCCCCTTTCATATTGGATTAAAGTTATGTATTAATATTCATACAGTTTTCTTAAGTATTTTATACAAATCGTTGTATGTTGTTGGGTTGAACGAACTCCATCTAGACCTAAATCTACATCTCAGACATCTGTAATCAGTATTTACTAAACAACCCACAACAATAGATAACGGGACAGACAACAACTTACAATGTACAGACATTTTTTTTACAAAACCTATATCAACTCAGTCCGTCTGTCTAGAACAATGTGTGTTCATTCTCCCATACCCATTCTCATATCAAGTCCAAATTGTACACTGTCACAGTCTCGGTTGACATAGCCTATTATATGTTCATCTCGGGTCATGAGGGTGAAACTCCTTCTATAGCAACAGGAATTAAGAATGACTAAATCGACACTTGGTCAGTATTAACCTAAAGAGTCGACAAGGTGGTCACTGACGGTCGGTAGAATCTCTTGGTCACTTGGAGAGAGCAGTTACTTTTAAGCAGTCGAAGTCAGTAGTATTTTTGGTCCGTTGCGGACAGTAGGAACTTGAGTTAAGTTGAGAGTAGTCACTTGAAGTCAGTAAGACAATACACGTATTTTGATAGCTATTTCGTATTTGGAGCTGGATACATATTATTATTGTTTAGTGTTACCCGCTGTGATGCGGACGTAGTCTTGTAGTCTATTCTGGAGAACTTATCATGTTGGATATATTTGATACCTCTGTAATGCGGATGTGATCATATTTCTTATTGGATTATGTCTTTACCAAGAAGTGCATTATTATTATGAAATAAACGTTATATTTTGTCTGTTAAAGTGGATTTAAGTCAATCTGTAATATCTATGTTTGTCACGTGTTAATTTGACACACGAACCCAGCATTCTTCAACTATACACAACAAGCCCGTTACATACACAACTATTTGTACAACCGCTCTCCTATTTAAAAAGTTCACAAAATTATTATATGCTTTTTAAAATGGATGGATCATCAATATTTTCATTTTTTGTACACCGGAGACACTATTTATGAAAACAGTCTTAATTAGAGCGGGAAATAAAAATAAATGCTATTAATATTACATATGGTTGATTGCTCCTTACTTTAACTCTTTCTCTCCGTAATTATTTACCACATTCTGGTAAAATCAACGTTGGTATCGTCATTTAGGAGAGAAAGAGTTAAGACTGTATCATCGCTACTTATTGACTAGGGAATGTGAAGATGATCAAGACGTCTGTATCTAGTCACTCAATTAATTTCTCTATGTGTTGTGTTTGTTCTCAGTGTGGGAGGTTGTTGGTTGCTGCTTTTAATTAAAAAAAAAATAAGGCTTGTCTTCGAGCACAAGTTCAATTATGATAATAAAAAAATGAATTTTAGTGTTATTATTGGTCTTGATTTGGATTACATTCAACATTATGAAGTTAATACAACAGTTTGTCAAAATAAGTAGATCACAGACGGGTCTTCGTGCTACGTACAATATTGAATTCTTTGTTTTTCATTATACTCAGAAACATTCAATATATTAGATGTAGATACTTCAGACGAATACGAACGAAAACGACATGAAATAAACAACTTTGGTAATAAATGTAATGACAAATTTGATTTTATTATTACAGCAATATGACAATTTTTTATGATTTACACTTTAAAGCATGTATATAAAGAATTTATCTTTAACGTCATAAAGAATATGTCAGTCGTTACAATAGAAAGTTACCAGTGTGCAACCACAGCGAACAATATCAAAGCTAGTAATGAGATTTAAAACGAAAATCTTATGCCTAAACAAAAAATAAAACCCAACAAGTCTTTTATCATTATATCTAAATAAAACCCAACAAGTCTTTTATCATTATATCTAAATAAAACCCAACAAGTCTTTTATCATTATATCTAGATAAAACTAGGTTACGAAGACAGTTTGAAACATAAACTAGGAATCGGCTTCCAAAGTTGTTTACTATGGCATGTTAAAAGACAGGTTTCAATATTTTTAACATGAATAGCAGAAACTATGAATTAAAAACTATTACCAACTACAACCGCAAATACAAAAAAGAAGAGACGAAAGTGCTGCCAATATTAGTTAGTCAGACTGACGACATGATACCACAGGATGCCTGCATAGTCAATTTTTAAAAATTAAACTTTTCATTTTCAGGGAAAAAAAAAATTAATGCTGAAGAATTTTAAAAGATCTAAAATATCATGATATCGGATTTTCAAGTTTTCTGGTTTTTGTCATATAAATGGGACGGATAGACGGACGGACGGACGGAACGAACAAAACTAATATCTGCTATTCCTCTTTCGAGAGCACCTAGCGCCTACTAAATCAATTAAAACATGGAATAGCTTGACGTATTTACGTTAGCATAGTGGAGCACAATCAGATCTTCTCAAGTCTGGTGACAAAAAAAAATACATTGGTTTCCGAGTGATCCAGTGGCTAAAAATAGAAGCATGACTAGCTAGACTCTTTTCACTTCCGAATAGGTCACTAAGCTTTTCTCCACCTAGGAGTCAATCGCTACTAATGCAGAAGACAATATAATCAATATGACGTAAGTTTGTTTATGTTTATGATAGATTATCGTCTTCCATGAACTTGGCACAATGGAAAAGGATGTAGTTATGTCCTCAGCCAATGTTAATACTGCTGGTACGTGACATTTTGGCGACGCCGTTTTGGCGACGGGACGTTTTGGCACGAGATATCATTTGACGATAATTTAATAAGTACCTAGCTTTTATAACAATGTTTATTTTACTCTACCATAATATTGTATGTATAGTATGAATTCTAACACCGTTCAGTGAATTGTTTGTTTTTTTTAATTATAAAGGTTTTTCTTATTTCATGACTATAGGCCTATAATAAGTCAGATTCCTGAATGGTAATGACATGCTATATGTGAGTTCTGCTAATCGCACTGGATGACAATTTTTGGATTTCTTTCCAAAAGATTTTTTTTTATTTGACATTAGTGTAATATACGAACTAGCTAAGTGTCACACTTTAATATAACAAATACCATGTTAACATCTAAAGCTCTATTATGCTGAATGACGACAATAACTCCACACATAGTAAAGATCAAGACACGGAATGTGGTCAGTACAAACTCTAACGTGAAAAGATATATTTTTAGAAATTGGGTAGGGGTGATTTGGGTGACACATCTCGTATTGACGCAGGTAGAGTTAAACAAATGAAGACAAGACCAGCACCGAGCACTGGTCGTTGGCGTCATGCGTCTGGCGATCATCTCCTTGGAAATGGTCATTACATGTGACACCTATCCCGCCCCCTCTCTTCTGCTCACATTTCACTCCTTGTATATACTCTTTCCTCCACCCCTCCCCTCTCTCACGCGAATTTCGTTTTTAATTTTAAAGAAATATCTTAAAAACCTTATTTGAAAATAAAAGTGTGCCTCTTAATAAACACACATACACAAGCCAAAATGTTTATTAAAGAAAATGATGCAAAAAACAAACACACATTTACATTTAGTACCTGAAAAATATGTCTTTACACAAATGCTAATGCAAAACATAGATACGAATAATTCTTTTAAAAGAAATAATGCAATAAACGTACATAATGTATTTCGCGCCAAAACGTACCGTCGCCAAAACGGCTTGCGCCAAAACGACCTTCGCGCCAAAACGGCGGGGCCAAAACGGCGTCGCCAAAACGTCCTGCTTCGGCTGGCAGCCACATATGTTATTGTTTTATTGATATAGAGATGGACAGATAAATAGATGTAAATATATAAAAATATGTATATATACAGAGAGAGAGAGAGAGAGAGAGATACATAGATATTAAGAAAGATAGATAAATAGATACATGAATAGATAAATATATAAATAGATAGATAGATAAAAAGATAGATAGATAGATAGATAGATAGATAGATAGATAGATAGATAAATATATATATATATATATATATATATATATATATATTGATTGATTGATTGATATATTTATATAAATATATAGATAAAAAATAGATAGATAGATTGATAAATATATATATATATATATATATATATATATATATATATATATATATATATATATATATATATATATACAGAGAGAGAGAGAGAGAGATACATATATATTAAGAAAGATAGATAAATAGATTAATATATAAATAGATAAATAAATATACAAATAGATAGATAAATAAAAAAATAGATAGATACATAGATAGATAGTTATATAGATACATGGAGATATACTGATAAATAAATAGATATATAGATAGATAGATAGATAGATAGATAGATAGATAGATAGATAGATAGATAGATAGATTGATTGATTGATTGATTGATATAAATATATAGACATATAGATAATAGATAGATAGATAGATTGAAAAATAGATAGATTGAAAAATAGATAAATAGATAGATAGATAGATAGATAGATAGATAGATATATAGATAGATAGATAGATAGATAGATTGATTGATTGATTGATTGATTGATTGATTGATATAAATATATAGACATAAAGATAACAGATAGATAGATAGATAGATTGAAAAATAAATAGATAGATAGATAGATAGATAGATAGATAGATAGATAGATAGATAGATAGATAGATACATTGATAGATAGATAGAGAGAGAGAGATAGATAGATAAATAGAGATAGATAGATAGATAAATAGATAGATAGATAGATAGAAATGGATACATAGACAGATAGATATACAAATAGCGGTACAGTTTATGGAAAAACATTTGCACCTAACTATACTGACCACAAATGTTAGCCAGTGTTGTTGTTTTTTTTTTTATTTTCCATATTACAATATCCAGAAATTTAAAAAATTGTAATCATTTCGATTTGTTGAATCAAAATGTTTTGAGCTAAATCTGTTTGATTAAATCTAAAATTTGGTTCATTTGAAGGCTCAACTAGTTCAACCAAGGAATAAGGACTTGTAGTCAAAGTATCTTTTCCCAACGTTTGAGAATCTTTGGCCAATGTATAATCAGAATTGTTTTGTTCGTAGATATCAGAGCTTCTTGGCGAGATCAAACTTTTGTCTGGAATGTGACAATTGTAATCAACTGCATCTATCCTCAGCTGGTCTCGGAGTCTGTTGTACTCTGTCGTGTCTGGTTCATTGATATCTTTGTTTGCATTATCGCATGTTGACTTCTTCAACTTGGCCTGCTCAGTTTTAGAACCATCGCTGTATTTGGATGTGTTGGTAGCTAAAGAGGTTCCACAGATTTCCCAGGATGGAAGGGCGTCAGAGATTGAACAGTCGTTGTAAATGTGGGACTCCCCATCAAAACAGATGTTTGTAGTACTGTGAGATACATTGGTATTCCCTTGAGTCGTGTAGCTCTTTGCATTGCCACTGCTGCAATGGCTCACTGTTGTATCGGTAAAGCATGAACACGTTTGTCCCATTCTTTGCCTGAAACTCTTGCTAAGAAAACACAGAATCACAAGTATAGTGATAACAATGAGACAAATCAAGACAGAGATAAGTATAGTTTCGGTATTTAATTTGTGTTTTTTGTTTTTTCCATTATCTCGTTTATCTTTTTTATCGTCATGTAATGTGGGAGTGGTAATTGTCTTGGTGAGCAATGATTTGTTTGTTGAGGAAGTAGTCGTAGTAGACGAGTACCATGGGTTATGTTTTGAGGACGTAGGCCTGGTAGACGGGTACGGTGAGTTACTTTTTGAGAACGTAGGCCTAGTAGTCCGGTACGATGAGTTACTTTTTGAGGACGTAGGTCTAGTAGACTGGTACGATAAGTTACATTTTAAGAACGTAGGCCTGGTAGATGCTTCATTATAACAATGTACAAAACATTTTCTATCCCCAGTTTCTTCACAGACATAAGTCAGTTTTGAACTACGTAAATAATCTGACTCATGTTTCCATTGTATGTTAAATACTCCGTTACAGCCAGACATTACAGTACAGTTATTTTGGGGTCTTAAACAGACAATACTGGAACATTTCTTTGTAGTATCTTCACATTTCTCTTGGAAATCACATTCAAACGTAGGAGTCTCTAGCCACTTTGTTATAGTCTTTTCACATCTTATACCATTGGATTGAAATTCTCGAAAATTTCCTGAAGTCCTGGTTTCGTTTAAGTTGAGTGTGCAGAGACTTGTTAATTTATTTCTCATGCAGTCAAAAAACCTGCAAATTATACAACATTTTTTGGTCTTAAATGACTTTATTTTTTTTTTTAAAGTGAATACAAAGTAGAAAAAAATAAGTGATAGCTGTAACGAACAGATGAGACTCTTTAAACCCTACTCCAACACAGGACTACAAGTAGTAGATTATAAGAATTTTATTCTGTAATTCTGATCAACAGATAATAACATCAGCCAGGAAAACCAACGACTTTGCAGAGTTTAGGTCATTGATTAACTTGCATGGCAAGATTGAAGAATGAAATGTGTAGGACGTAATTATCTTCTTTTTTGAAGTAACGTCTGTAATGAATATAATAATATAAGATCCTTATTTCCACTAGACCTACTCCATTTTTATGTCCTCTTCCTTCTTCCTCTTTCAACGCGCATTCGCACCATCACACATTCTCACTTCGCTGCACACCTTTCTACAATCACACTATACTGCGCATCATTACACATTCACACTTCGCTGTGCACCATTCCACATTCACACTTAGCACCATTCCAAATTCACACTTCGCTCCGCACAATTCCAAATTCACACTTCGCTCCGCACAATTCCAAATTCACACTACGCTGCGCACCATTCCACATTCACACTTCACTGCGCACCATTCCACAATCACACTTCGCTGCGCACCATTCCACATTCACACTTCGCTGCGCACCATTCCACACTCACACTTCGTTGCGCACATTTCTCCCCTCCCAGTATGTTCGCCAATTTTAATATATATCGAATGTACATCACACGGTTTCCTAAAATAATAATAGTAATATAAAATTAATAGCACTATTAATTACATTAGTATCAATGACATCTAGATTCGTCTATTAAAGCCTGTTCAAAATACAGTCATTCCAGCCGTTGAACACGTAACAACAGTCAATAAGACATAAAGATGATTTTTTTTACATACAAAGCTTATAAGCTAAGACATTTTTTAATCTAACTAAATACCGACTTCTATAATGAAGATGATGTTTATTCGTTTCCTTAAATCGTCTTTAAAAGTTCGCTTTAACAAGAAATTTTATTTTATCTAACAGAATAGAAAAATTACACAATTTTTAGCGGCCCCCGAAAGGGGAAAAGACGCTATTAGTTTTGTGTGAAACGTCTGTCCGTCTGTCCCGTTTAGATCTCGTAAACTAGAAAAGATATTGAAAATCGGACATCACAATATTTTAGACCATTCAAAGTTTTGATGCAACGGCTACTTTTTTTTTCTAAAAGCGAAAAATCTAATTTTTAAAATCAGTTATGCAAGTTTTTATTAAAGAGAAAAAGCTAATTAGTATACATTATAAGTTAGACCTAATTTATAACGAATAGTAATCTTATAAACTTTATTTTCCTGCACTTTTTTTTTTTTATTGCAATGTAGATATTTTGGGATTCGAATAAGAGTAATTACAATACATCAGTTAGGCCAGGGGAGGCGCGGTGGCTGAGCGGTAAAGCGCTTGGCTTCCGAACCGGGGGTCCTGGGCTCGAATCCTGGTGAAGACTGGGATTTTTAACTTTGGAATCTTTGGGCGCCTCTGAGTCCACTCAGCTCTAATGGGTACCTGACATTAGTTGGGGGAAAATAAAGGCGGTCGGCCATTGTGCTGGCTACATGACACCCTCGTTAACCGTAGGCCACAAAAACAGATGAACATTATCTGCCCTATAGACCACAAGGTCTAAAAGGGGAACTAGTTAGGCCAGGTT
The DNA here is from genome assembly GCF_947242115.1 of Biomphalaria glabrata. NCBI lineage: Eukaryota > Metazoa > Mollusca > Gastropoda > Planorbidae > Biomphalaria > Biomphalaria glabrata. Next base: position 5,805,314 of record NC_074721.1, on the reverse strand, counting down.
CACATCTAACTTAACATTCACTTTCACCTATCCTTTGATCTGCTGGACCGTTGGGGCACTACACAAGATCTGTTAACCTTCTTTCTTCATTCTTATCTCTCATTTGTCTTTGATATAATTTCATTCGGATGTTCTATCTGAAAATATTGAAGCCTGCCTGAGTGGACCACTTCGGGGGCCGATTTTGAGTTTGTGTTTCCACACAAACTGTCTTTTGTAACCTTTTTTTGTTTGTTTATGAGTATTCATGACGTTTTAATAATTTCAGGGGATTTCCAGTACTTGTTGATATATTTTGCAATTACAGAAGATTTCCAGGAGGCCCTAAAAAAATCCTGCTATCACATACGTTGTAATGGTTTAATATAATAATTTACGTATAGAATTAGCGTGGGGCCTATGAAAGTGCGGGGCCCACTGGAACCGCATAGGTTACAGTTGTTTAAGTCCGGCCCTTTATCTCTTCTATCTTAACTAATTTTTGTTTTTGTTTCTATCATCAACCTCAAATTTTCTTACTTTCCATTTTTTTTTTTACTTTTTTAAATATTAGTGCCATAGTCACATCGCCATTTATTCACAACATAGTTAACCAAAACTGTTTGCAAACATTTTTACTTTAACCAGCGTGATGACCATTGTTGGCACGGTACACCCTATGCACCCTATACTGTAGTTTTGTGCCTATGTGAGCCCAGAATGTTTATTTGCACACGAGCAAGCCATTCCAGCTGAAGCCCTGTACGAGTTGCCTTGTTTTATTTTTAAGTACCTGGGAAGGTGCCTTCATATACCTAATAGGATTAAGAATTATATATATAGTTTGTCCATCGTGGTTCGATGATGACCACTTTGTCATCCAGGGGGCTGAGGGCTTTGCACTGGGGTTTTATGCCTCGTCATGTGGCTGGTGAGACCTGGTGAGTCCGGAATGTTCGGCCGCACACTGGGCAGGTTATTCCAGCTGGAGCTAGTGTCATTGGCCTAGCTTTTCTTCTCTGGCGTTTTTCTTCTGCCAGCGTTGTTCTTTTTTCCTCAACAACCTGTGCGCCAGTTTTCACAGCACGACGCCATGATGCTTTGTCATGTGCCTCTGTCTCCCAGGTGCCTGGGATCTATGCTGAACGTCTTCAGAAAAGCTTTGAGGGTGTCCCTGAAGCGCTTTCTTTGACCACCTTGCGAGCGCTTTCCTTTGCTTAGTTGGCCATACAAGAGTCGTTTAGGGATGCGGTGGTCTTCCATTCTGTAGACGTGACCTGCCCATCGCAGCTGGAACTGCATCAGGATTGTGTGGATGCTTCGCTCTTCGAAGGACTTCTTTATCTAGTATTTTGTCTTGCCATTTGACATTTTGTATTTTTCTCAGACATGTCATGTGGAAGTGGTTCAGTTTCTTTGCATGTTTACTGTACACTGTCCATGTTTCTGAGGCATAGAGCAATGTAGAGAGGATGACGGCTCTATAGACCCCTAGCTTTGTGTTTGTGGTGATACCACGTCTGTCTCAGACATTATTAGACAGTCTGCCACAGGTCGATTTCACAATCGATTTTTCCATTTCTGGAGAGTGTGCTGCCAAGATTTGTGAATTTGTCCAACGCGTTTATATCCTGTCCATTTATAGTGATGCTTGGATCCGAGTAGGCTTTCCCAGGAGCAGGTAGATATAAGACTTCAGTCTTGTTTGTATTGATGGTAAGGCTGTAGATATAAGACTTCAGTCTTGTTTGTATTGATGGTAAGGCTAAGTCTGAGCATGCTCTTGAGAAGTCACTGACGATGCTCTACAGATCGTTTTCAGAGCAGGCATTTAGGGCACAGTCGTCAGCAAATAGCAAGTCTCTGATTACTGCTGGATTTGTTTTTGATTTTGCTTTAAGCCGCCTCGGGTTGAATGGGCCACCATCAAATCTGTATGATATATTTATCCCGTTGTTTTCTCTATTTGTGAATTCATATTCAGAATTAAATAATGTATGAATCATACAAGTATATTTCACTCGTCTTAAAACCAAAATATACGTTTTCTAAAACGCTGTAGAAGATATATTTTTAATTAACAGAAATAGCTGTACGATTTTTATTAATCTGGGGTTGAGAGTTACATTTCTATTTTGTCTAGACATTAAAACTGCATCTATTTCCATAATATGTGTCTCTATAATAAATACAATTAAGTCTCTATTGTATTATATTTAAATGATGTTTTAAAAAAGCTTTAACGCAAAGAGAATAAATACCTGTCCCAGTCGTGGTCCGTAGTGTTTATTTTAACCAAACCAGAAGCAATCGTATTTATCTCTAATAGAACTTCTGCATTAATGGCATCTCCAGTAAATTATATGTTAATGCAGGCCAGATTAGTTATTTAAGGTATTCTGTACAAAGGCTTCATTGTTTAAAAATAAGATAGATAAATATATATATATATATATATATATATATATATATATATATATATATATATATATATAGATAGATAGATAGATAGATAGATAGATAGATAGATATAGATATAGGTATAGATATAGATATTTATATACAAGATAGATAGGTAGATAGTTAAATAGATAAATACATAGATAAAAGATACAAAATACATACATATATACATAGATACATGGAGACTGATAAATAAATAGATAGATACATAATTAGATGTGTCGATAGATAGATAGATAGATAGATAGATAGATAGATAGATATACATATAAGGGTATAGTTTATGGAAAAACATTTGCAACTAACTATACTGTCCACAATTGTTAGTCAGTGCTTTTTTTTTATTTCCCTTATTACAATATCCAGAACTTTAAAAAGTTGTAATCCTTTCGATTTGTTGAATCAAAATGTTTTGAGCTAAATCTGTTTGATTAAATCTAAAATTTGGTTCATTTGAAGGCTCAACTAGTTTAACCAAAGAATAAGGACTTGTAGTCAAAGTATCTTTTCCCAACGTTTGAGAATCTTTGGCCAATGTATAATCAGAATTGTTTTGTTCGTAGATATCAGAGCTTCTTGGCGAGATCAAACTTTTGTCTGGAATGTGACAATTGTAATCATCTGAAGCTATCCTCGTCTGGTCTCGGAGTCTGCTGTACTCTGTCGTGTCTGGTTCATTGATATCTTTGTTTGCATTATCGCATGTTGCCTTCTTCAACTTGGCCTGCTCAATTTGAGAACCTTCGCTGTATCTGGATGTGTTGGTAGATGTAGAGCTGACACTTATTTCAACTGATGGAAGGTCATCCGTGATTGAACAGTCATTGTAAATGTGGAACTCCGCATCAAAACAGATGTTTGTTGTACTTTGAGATACATTGGTATTTTTTTGAGTCGTGTTCATCATGCCACTGCTGCTTTGACTCACTGCTCCACGGGTGACTGTGGAGTTGGCTTTCTCAATTCTGTGCTTGAAAAACTTGTAAAGAAGGCACACCATCACAAGTAGGGCGATAATGATAAGACACACACAAACCATGACAGCCGTAATTATTGTATCAATTGTGTGTGTGTGTTGTTCGTTTTCTCCCTTATTTCTTCCATGGCCATGGAATGCAATACTTCTTTCCATTGACTTCCTGCATTTGCGTTGCAATGAGATGTTTCTTGAGAAATTAGGCCTAGTAAATGTTTGCTTATAACAATGGACAAAACATTTTTTAGCTTCAGTTTCTTCACAAACGTTAGACCAATTCGAACTACTTAGGTATTCGGACTGGTCTTTCCATTGTATGTAAAATAGTCCTTCACAGCCGGACATTAAAGTACAGTTATTTTTGGGTCTCAAACAGACAATACTGTAAGATTTATCAGTAATGTTGTCACATTTCTCTCGAAAACCACATTCAAATGTAGGATTTTCTAGCCACTTAATTGCAGTCTTCACACATCTTGTGCCATTTGATTGAAATAGTTGAAATTTTCCTGAAGTTCCGGTTTCGTTTAAGTAGAGTTCGAAGAGACGAGTTAATTTATTTCTCAGACAGTCAAAAGACCTGCGAATTATACAACATTGGTTGGTCTTAAATGGCATTTTATAAAAAAGAAAAGTAAATACAAAGAAGAAAAAAGTGATAATTGTCAAGAGCCGATGAGACTCTTTTAATCACACTCGAACACAGAACTACAAGTCGCAGATTAAGAAAACTTCATGTAAATCTGTTAATGAATAATAATGTCAGTCAGAAAAATCAACGATTAAGCAGAGTTTAAGTCATTGATTAACATGCATGACTAGATTGACACATGATATGCGTAGGACGTAATTATCTTCTTTTTTGAAGTAACGTCCGTAACATATAAGTTAAGATACAATAAGATCCTCATTCCCACTTCGTCATTTTTCTTTTTTTTTTTTCCTCTTTCAACACGCATTCGCACCATTCCACATTCACACAACGATATGCACCATTCCACATTTACACTACGCTTTTCACCATTCTACATTCACACTACGCTGCTCACCATTCCACATTTACACTACGATATGCACCATTCCACATTCACGCTACGCTGCGCACCATTCCACATTCACAATATGCTGCGCACCATTCCACATTCACGCTACGCTGCGCACAATTCCACATTCACAATACGCTGCGCACCATTCCACATTCACAATACGCTGCGCACCATTCCACATTCAAACTACGCTGCGCACCATTCCATATTCACAATACGCTGCGCACCATTCCACATTCACGCTACGCTGCGCACCATTCAACATTCACAATATGCTGCGCACCATTCCACATTTACACTACGCTGCGCACCACTCCACACTCAAACTACGGTTCCCTCCCCCTTCCTTTCTATATTTGACAATTTCGATATATACTGAACTTACATCAGACGTTTCCTAAAAATAATTATAATCTTAATTACATCTACATTCGTCTATTAAAGCACACACAAAGCACAATCATTAAAGACACTGCATACATAACAAAAGTCAATAAGACATAAAGATGATTTTTTTAATACAAAGTTAAGAGTTAAGACAATTTATTTTCTAATATAACTAAATAATGACTTTGTTACGTTTTCATATTGGATGAGACTCTTTAGACATGTAAACGACAAATCACAGTTATAAATACTTTAATCTTTATTAACACTGAAAACACTTTCTTGTTCATAGTCCTCCATTTCGGTTCTTCTCTCCTTTCAACACGCAATCGCACCTTTTCACATTCACACTAAGATGCGCACGTAACACCCCCCCCCCCCTGTTTAACAAGTTCGATGCACATCGAACGTCCAAAATACAAATCACTGAATATATTATTAGACTATTCCAAGTTAAAACAAATCGGTAACATATATAATACCATAATGTAATAATTACACAAAATCAAACACAATGTCATGTTAATACCAATACAATTCCAACATGGAATAACAATTATATTCATCACAATAATAACTGTTATTATGAGCAATTGTGACCACTTCTGTTAACATATATCTATAAGTAATGATATTTCTATTAATACAACTCCCCACTCATAATCGTATGCCTGTACAAAACACCATCATTCCAGTCGCAATCAAATAGTTAACAAACAAAGTCTATCTTGCTCCATGCATATTGTAACAACAATATTCAATTCATTACACATATATTTATTCATTGTAGAATAGAACAATAATTAATGTACATCATTCCCACCTTTTCTAATCATATCTATATAATTCTAACATTATTGACATGCCATCCTTTCCGCTTCCCTCCTTTGCAATGATGTCCCATTGTGATCCTACTACCTAACGATCTAGCTGTACTGTTTTCTAGGCTGCTAATATCCCTCTCTTTTCTCGTATACGCCTCTTCACTATTGTACCTTGAATCCTTAATTCTAATTAATTGTTGACACTGTCTTCTAATATGCCCCCTTCTCCCACAATTAAAGCATAAGATGTATGGACTTGTACGTCTGTATGTGGGTTTAAATCGCTTTCCCTGTACCACTGATTGCCTTACTTTACTTTGATTTGGACCCATTCCTATTGCATTGCTTTCTACCTTATCTGTTAATTCTTTCTTCTCGTGCTCTCTGCTACCCATGTCATCTGATGTATGAGATCTTATGTCTTCTTCCAGATCCCCATTTTTACCTCGCGTAGACTTTATCCCATAATATTTCTTCCAATTCTCAATCTCCCTTACTGAACATATTTTCACCCCATGGATATTCCCAATAATTAAATCTATCTCACCCTGATCTACAACACAAGCTTCCACTGTCCCCTTAACATACGGTGTGTCTATACTAACTTTAGCAATCGGTAATTGTACAATATTCCCATTAAACATAACACACTTCCTAGATTCGCCTGTATATTCATGGTCTTCCACTAAATTCTTATTCACTCCAATAATAGTGCTCCTAGTATCCCTGATGGTCTTGGCTGCCTTGTTCCCTACGAATGTCTGAAAAATCTCCAATGTTCCAGTATCAGATGACAATGATAAGCCTTGCTCTATTCTACCTTTCTCCCAGTCCTTTCTTTCCTGTCTGTTTCCTTGATATCTTCCGTTGCGGCTATCATTTTGTCTTTCATATGTACCACTTCTATACTGTCTATCATGTGTCTCCCTTGTTCTGTGAGAGTTATTCTGTGTCTCACATGTTCTGTTAAAGGCAACTATTTCTTCTATATCACTGCCTCTAGATAATTTCTTCTCGGGATGTGCCACTTTATAAGCCCTTATCAGTCTTACTATGTCTTCTATGGATTTCGGTTTCCTCTCCAACAGAAATATTTTTAATTCCTCCTGACACTCGTACATCACTTTGTCCAGCATGAGAAATGTCTTAAGACTGTCAAAGGTTTTTTCTACCTCAGCGGTTTCTATCCAGTTATCGAAATGGCTGCTCATTTTGTCCAAGAAGGTCTGCGGGTCATCCTCTGGTTCTATCTCACAATTAACAAACTGTTGGCGATAGAAAGCTTCTGTTTTCCCGAAAGTTCGAAGTAGTTGTTCTTTCACAATGCTGTAGTTACTCTGGTTCATACATATTTTTGAAGGCACCTCCGCTGTAAATGATCTCGACAATAAGAATGTCCATTTGTCTTCAGGGTACTCCAATTCTCTCATTTCTATTTCGAACTTCTTCAAAAAAATGTCTATGTCCATTTTGTCTTCGTTGAATATCAAACCTTTATATTTTGCCAGTTTATTCCCTGTAGATTCACTCTTTCTTTTATCGTTCTCTTTTCCTTGGTCTGTTTTTAACTTTTTCTCTGCTGTCTCTTTTTCAAATGCTAATCTTTCTCTTTCAATGGCGACCAATTCATTTTTCTTTTCCCTTTCAATTGCTACTATCTCCTTATCCTTTTCTCTTTCTCTTTTGTCCTCCTTATCTAATCTCTCCTTTTCTTTGTCTCTTTCCATCGCTAATCTCTCCTTTTCTTTTTCCCTTTCTCTTTTGTCCTCCTTATCTAATCTCTCCTTTTCTTTGTCTCTTTCCATCGCTAATCTCTCCTTTTCTTTTTCTCTTTCCATCGCTAATCTCTCCCTCTCCATCAACCTTTCTTGTACGTATTTTCTTAGTTCTGCCCCTTCAAGCTCCAACAACCTTCCCTCTTCCTTCAACGCTGCTATCTCAGCTTTGTCCGCCATAGTCGATTACTAATAATATCGAATCGAATGTTCTCCTGTCTCTAGAGCTAGACTTTACTATCTCTACTGTCTGCTGACAGGAGATCCCCTGTGTATAGAGGGATACGTGGGTTTTACCTTTGCGTTGGGCGCCACTTGTTACGTTTTCATATTGGATGAGACTCTTTAGACATGTAAACGACAAATCACAGTTTATAAATACTTTAATCTTTATTAACACTGAAAACACTTTCTTGTTCATAGTCCTCCATTTCGGTTCTTCTCTCCTTTCAACACGCAATCGCACCATTTCACATTCACACTAAGATGCGCACGTAACAGACTTCTATAATGATGATGTTGTTTATTTGTTTCCTTTGATCAACATTAAGTTAACAAAATGAGCTTTATCTAACAGAATAAAAAAAATATAGGCTACTAAAAAGCTTTTTTTAGCGGCCCCCGTAAGGGGAAAAGACTCTATTAGTTTTTTGTGGCCTGATATTTTAGATCAAGTCTAGATCTAGATTGATGACTAATCTAGAGATCTAGTCTAGGTGTAGATCTAGACTCTAGATCTAGACTATATCATATCTAGAACTAGTCTAGATCTATATTCTTTTTATGTTCTAAATTCTGGATCTTGTCTACGACCTATTAACTATAAGATAAACAGAGGGATTATGAAAAGGATTAATATCTTCTACAAACGAAATAATTAGAAATATAATCTGGATCTAGAATTAGATCTAGCTACTAGACCTAGATCAAATAATTAATATTTTAATCTAAAATTAATCTAAGAAATACTAGTCACTCCTACTACTTCTTCTTCTTCTTCTAGCCAGCTTTATTGCTGCTGAGCTGTGAGCTCTTTTGCAGACTGTGCCAAGGAAAAAAAGTGTGCTGTTTTCTTCAGTTGTTCAGCACTGCCGTACAGGGTGTTGGTTATGTTGGGCTGTAGTGGAAGTAGGGTCTGCCTAAGGTGGATTAGGGAGGGGCATTCAAAGAGGATAGGGTTTACGGTTTCAAAGGGATGGGCGCATTGTCTGCAAAGGGGTAGTTGTGTGGAGTTTATTTTGTTCAGGTGGTAATTTAATAGTGGTGTGTGTCCTGTTCTTAGTTGGAAGATTGTAGATTGTTCTTTGCGGGGGAGGAAGTTAATACTGTCCAGTTTGTTAGGCGTAGTCATTTCTCTGTACATGGCTCTGCCTGTGTTTCCTGATGCCCATTGGTTGAGCCACTCGTCTTTGTGATTGTTGACTAACATTGACCTTAGGGTGAGGTAGTTAACAGGTCTATCTGGTTGTTCCATAGATGAACCTGCCTTTGATAGCTTATCTGCCTTTTCATTTCCCATGATGCCAATGTGTCCAGGGATCCACTGTAGTGTAATATTGATATTTAATTTTGATATCATCTGGTGGATTATCACAATGAGTGTTGTCAACTCTCTTGGGCTGTTTGAGGTGCTGCTGTTAAGTGCTTGCAGAGTAGATTGGGAGTCTGTAAAGACAACAATATCTGATGGTGGTTGAACTCCTTCATATAATTTGTTTTCCACTGTCTGGAGTGCTATGGTAATTGCCTCAATTTCGGCTTGGAAGTTCCCTACTACTAGATCTACATCTAGATCTCAAATCTAGATATAGAGTCTAGTCTAGTAGATATCTTAGTAACTCTAGATCTAGAGATTTTAGATTATTATAATTATGATTATAATTATATATGGGTATTTAGATCTATATACTCTAGTAGATAATACTAGATCTAGATCTAATAGATCTAGATAGTAGATATAAGTATAATTATAATAGAAGTAGAAGTAGATCTAATGTAGATTTAGTTAATTTAGTATTAGATCTAGTATAGTGACGACTATTATTAGTATTATGGTCATTATAGATCTATCATCTACGCATCTTAGGTCTTAGTATAATAAGTAATCTAGATATATAATATATATCTAGAGCTAATCTAGACTCTAATTCTAGAATAGTAGAATCTCTAAACTAATAGATCTAGTCTAATGATAATAAAGTAAAGTAATGTAGATTTCAATTAATAGATCTATATTATTGACTTATAATTTTAAACTTAGGCCTACATCTAGATCTAAGACTAAGACTACTAAGAGTTAGACTCTACTTAAGACTAAAATAATTAAATATTATATAGACTATTATGACTATAGATCTAATAGTAGTAATAGACTAGACTTCACTAGACTCTAACTCTAGATCTAGATCTAGTAAAAAGTTTTAAAATAAAAAGAGTCGACATTTCTTCTAGATCTATAGTAAAGCAAAATTATTTGCCTGCAGCTATACAGGAACACACTGGTGTTTAATAAAAAGCAGCAAAAAGTAGATCTATAGAAGCAAGGAATTATCAGGATTTATCAAGCAGCGAAACTTGCTAGAAATATAATGAACACGTTTTCTTTTTTCCTCGCCTTTCAAATACCTTGAATTGGCGGGAATAGCGACCATTATAGGGTAAAGGTCAACAGGCTTTGTAGTGACCTGTGCACCCTCTAGTTTATTCTCCTCTCTATTATTCATTACATATATTCTCCAAATTACATAGGTCTAAATTCTAAATATTTATTGGTATGTATGTTAAAAAAGTTTGAAAAATTTGTAATTAAACTTTATAGTTTGTAACTAAAAAAAAATAATTAAACTAGGATTTTAACTAAACTTTTTTTAAATTATACTTTGGCCTTTTTAACTATTTTTTTTTAGTTAAACTAAAAGTTAGCAACTTTTTAGTTACCTTTTGACCATCACTACCTACTAGTGGCTGTTCGCATGGAAAACCTGTCAAGTTTTGCAGGCTCATTTTTTTTTTAATTTCTTAATACGTCTACTCCAATAGACGATACTCCAAATCGAAATTGTTGGGAAGAAGTAGGTATCTTGGAGCAGTGGCGTCATTTGGGGAGGGGGCGAGGGTGTGGCCGCACCAGTCGACACCATTTTGGGGGTGGCAACCAAGTTGGAAAAATTATAACATGGCAAAAGCAGACTCATTGGAAAAGATAATAATAAAATCTCGAGATATATCATGGAGGAGTGGCGTCACCAGGTGGAGGGGGGTGCGAGAGGTGCGGTCAACATCGGTCGACACCATTTTGGGGGTGGCAACCAAGTTGGAAAAATTATAAAATGGCAAAATCAGACACAATAAAAAAGATAATAATAAAATCTCGAGATATATCTTGGATCAGTGGCGTCACTAGGGAGAAGGGGTGTGAGGGATGCGGTCCGCAACAGTCAACAGCTTTTCGGGGGCTAAAACCAAACTGGAAAAGTCCTGAGCTACCGCACTAGGTTCCACCGACACTGTATCGGGAGATTTCCATGCTGATCTTAGGTGATCACTTAACGCTACTTTACTTATTCCAGAAGAGTTGGAAGAGTCTAATCAAAGACGACTGCACTGCTTGCTTTAATGTGAAAAATAATGCCAAATTTTAAAAATATCTTTAAACGATCAAAACAAGAATATGGCTTGACTCTATTACTCGTCCATTTGTGAATTTGATGGGGACGCCTCTCTTTGTAATTTTTTTTTTAAATTAACTTTTGAAAATATCTTACAATAACTAATCGAATTAAGATTTCAATTATTTACAAGTCATGCAAGATATCTTTTGAATTAACAGACTTTGAGCACATCGCTCTGGGATATCGAGTTGCATTTTAATTTTGTCTAGACATCAAAACTGCATCTCTTTCCATAATAAATGTCTCTAAAACTACATCTAAATTGGTCTGCTTTGTATTGTATTAAAATAATGTTTTAAAATGCTTTAACGCAAAGAAAATAAATACCTGTCCCAGTCGTTGACGCTAGTGTTTACTTTTACCAAGCCAAAACGCATCGTATTCATCTCTAATAGCACTTCTTCACTAATGGCATCTCCAGTAAATTCTATGACAATGCAGGCCAAGTAAGTTATATAACGTATTCTGTTCCAAGGCTCCATTGCATAAGAAATAAAATATTAACACTTTCTTATGTATACAAAGAGAAACAATGAAACCAGAAAAATATAAATTCTAAAAATTTTTTTCTATGACTTAAGAATTACAAATGAATTCAAAATTTAAAAAAAAAAATGATATCTTCGTAAAATAATACACAAATTTACAAGACAATCTACAATTTATATCGAAACTGCGCATCGTTGTTACATATTATGCCTGAGGGCTACTAATGAGTAAAAGTAGTCCACATTTCTGCATCGAAGATTTGTTGGACATGTGAAAGAATATCCACTCGACATTTTAATGTGATTGTTGAAGACGATAAATTTCGTTACATCCGGAAATCAGGTCGTCGAAGCTTTGGCCAGCCATTTTGTTTTTGTTTTGTTTTAGCTTTCAGTTGAACCGAAACTCGAAAAACATTAAAAATACTTTAAAAAAAAAAAGACACTACCTTCTTTCTTCAACTTAATGAACAATTGTGTTTTTATTGTAAAGATTAATTAATTTAACCCTCTCCCCTTCTCCCAGAGAGAGAATCCAGCGAGCGATTTTCCTGAATATTAGTTAATTAAGTTAATTAAACTCTTGAGTCAGTAAAGCCTTACTCTCGAAAACTACAGAATTATGTCATCCAGCGGGATGAGGGCCTTGCGCTGCGTTTTTCTGCTTCCTCGTGTGTCTAGTGAGACCTATGGTTCTTTCAAAAACGCGGTTGTCCTTTCAAAACCGATGTAGGATCTAGAACTAGATTTAGTCTCTAACCAAATATACAATTATCTTTTTTTATTTAAAAAATAATATAGGTCAAACTAGAGCTTTACCCCACGTTGCTAACGAGCTAAAAGGCCTAATTGTTTGCTCTATCATCTACAGGAATTGTTTAATTTCTAGGAAAATCTTTAGGGCCATTTTTGGAAATCAGATGCCATCCCACCCTCCATGAAGGAGTGACTTGAATAGAGGTATTGTAGAAAATAAAACAAGCCATTTTAAATATATATATATATATATATATATATATATATATATATATATATATATATATATATATATATATATATATATATAAAAGTAGGAGAAAAACATGCACATTTATGTAAAGGGACATCACCCGACATGTTTGGCCATCTATGTGAATACTAACGAATTAAAAAGACTTGGTGGTAAAGCGGACGGACAAATTTCATTGGGCAAGAAGAAAGCGCTGACAAGAAAAAATCGATAAAGAGAAACAAAATCAAGGCAACTGATTCTCTCTCCAACTGGAATACTCTGCCCAATGTGTAGCCAATCATTCCGGGCTGGCATAGGTCTCACTAGACACATGAGGAAGCACAAAACCGCAGTTGAAGGCCTTCATCCCGCTGGGTACCACACGCTGTTATTATCGTATTACGATGGACGAACTACATGTAAGTGCCTAGCAAAGAAACTGTTCTGAAGTTGCCTCTCAAACATTTATATTGCGATTCCAATTCGAGCCCTCTGAATGATCCAATAGTGAGCTTTCTGTCAGCCAGCGTTCCATTATATCTTATCTCTAGCAAGACATTAACTCCATGTATCAGAGAATATACAACCCCAAACATCACCTTTGCTTTAATAACGTCTAAGGGTACTATATCGAACTACAATGATTAAGTTTTACCTCTACCTTCACCCAAACCTTAGTGCCATTGGGGTAGAACACGTGATATTCTCCCTCAATTTCTCTCTGTCTGGTGCCAGGAAAACTGTCTCGTGAATGGACACGCTAATCCATTTCTTAATGTTTATTTTTCCCCATCACTTCTTATGTTTTTCTTTATTCCTTTTTCCTTGTACTTTTCCTTGTACTTTTCCTTGTACTTTTCCTTGTACTTTTCCCTGCTATAGTTCGTCCATCGTGGCTCGATGATGACCACTTCTGTCATCCAGGGGGCTGAGGGCTTTGCACTGGGGCTTTGTGCCTCCTCGTGTGGCTGGAAAGATCCTTACGAGCCCTGTGGATTTTGAGATATGGCGTAATTTTTTTACTTGTGTTTTTAAAGTTATCGTGTGGCCCGATGTAGCATCTCGATGGCATGGCTAGTATCAGTTAAAATATACATTTTTATAGAAGTCAATTGCCAACTTTAACACAAATACATGATTAACATGGTTACAAAGACAGTTTTTTAAGGCAGGTAAAAAGAAGTTTCAATATTATCAGAATGAATTTCTATCAAAGACAAATGACAGAAGAATGGAGAAAAAAGGTTAACAGATCTTGTGTGGTGCCCCAGTGGTCCAGCAGACCAATTGATAGGCGAAAGTGTATGTGAAGTTAGATGTGAACCTTGCCGAACTGATGTCTTATAATGAATATCTAATTAATCTAATTGTTTTGTAAAGGATGAACCTTTTATTCCTCAAGAAAAAAACATTTCCATTAAAAAAAAACAACATTTCTATGGTTAAGTGTCCTATGTGCGATGGAGTATAATACAACTCACACGATAATATGAAAAACTACTTAATTGTTGTTTTAAATTATGTCTAATAGATATTTTCTCTTAAAAAAAAAGTAAACATTTTTCGTGTGTAAATATAGTACTCAGTATAACAGAACTTACATGACTTAATTACATGACTTAATGTAAAAATAAAAATTTATTGACAAAAAAATTACATCCGTTTGCATAAATGTGTTGAAAATATGATTAATAACTACCTCCGCTATTAAAAAAACATCCCTTTGTTGTTACTATTAATAGTGCATAGTTGTAAAAGTGGTGTATTTTTATGAAAAAAAAAATGCTTCGATAAGTGATTTTAAAAAATGTGATTATTCGCTTTCAGAAAAGAAAAAAAAGAACTATCCGTTGCATCAGAGCTTTGAATGTTCTAAAATATCATGATGTCCAATTTTCACTATCTTTTTTAGTTTACGAGATCTAAACGGGACGTACGGACGGACAGACGAACAGACTTTTCACAAAAAAAAAAAAGCGTCTTTTTCCCTTCCGGGGGCCGCTAAAAAAAGCAAATTACGTACTAAAAATGTTATGAGCGTAGCTAAATGGGTTTTGACTCAGTTTTGAGTTTAAAACCCCCCTTCATCGGGGTTTGAAGGTAAAAAATACCTCTTTAATATGAAACATGGTTACATAGACAGTTGTGTGGAAACACAAAATCAAAATCGGCTCCCGAAGTGGTCCACCCAGGCAGGTAAAAGGCAGGTATCAATATTTTCAGAAAGACGGACGGACGGACGAACAGACATTCCCCACAAAACTATTAGCGTCTTTTCCCCTTTCGGGGGCCGCTAAAAAAAAACGAATGTATTTAATTTTTTTACAAATTTTTTTACTATTAATGCTTAATTTACATAAAAGCTTTAAACTTCCGCGTCTTCAAAGAGTCGTTGTACTGAGTTTAATCAAGCGATCTAATGCAAGGCGTGATATCTAATGAAATATCCTACTTTTTAACAAGATTACAAAGAGAGGTTATGTTATCACACAAACTCAGAGGCGGCCCCCGTCGGATACCTGTCGGATCCTCCTATTCTCAAGAAATATTCAAGGGGTAATTTTATTTTCCTTGTTAAAAGTAATAATGTTTCAAAGATTTATTTGCCGTTGTAATTTTTTTTTCTGTCTTACATGTTTCGGATGTTCTTTCAAAATTAAAAAAAAAAATTTTTCTTGTCCAAATCTCCCACTGGACGACGGGGATGGCAGCGAGCTGGGTATGAAACCGGGACCGTCGAGATAATCAGTTGAGCACGCTAACCGCACGACCAGGCTTTGCTGTTAACTTAATAACAAACTGTTACAAACTAATAGCCTGTTATTGATAAAGAGATATATTACACATTTAGGTATGACATCTACCTGATATGTACAATATTTCAGACGAGCGATTTTAGTTAAAAGTATTACTAGATGTATATTTTATGAATTTTCATTTTCTATTATATTGTGATTTGATTCTATCGTGAAGTAAAGTGGTTATATGATTTGATGATGGCTGGGTTGCCTCTGAACTATTTCATGATAAATGAATATTGTCTGCTGAGCAAGGTCTAATGTGATTACTATTAATATCTGGTGTGCTATGCCAATGATATAAGAGATAAAAAGAAGTGCAGCAACTCAACTGAATCAAGACATCTTTAATCACACTAACATACTCAAGTAGATGTCACATAATAAGCAGGGACAGTAAGAGAAAAAGAGAATTTCAGATAAATGTACTACCGTTAATTAAGTTTATGGGATGGTCTTGTATCAAATTAGAGATGTACCACAGCCTTATGGAGAGATTTTCATACCATACTTTGGTGTTTGGAAGTTCTTTTCCCTAAAAATCGAAATATGGTCTTAGCGATAATTAGATTTTGTAAAGCTTTAGCTACAAAATTCAATGTACTGTAAGAGAGAATTGAGGTTTTACATAAAAATATTTTACACTAAAAATCCTGATTTTTTTTTTCGTAAATGCGAAGATTATTTGTTTTATTAATTAGAAGAGGGATTTCAAACAGTTATTTGGCGTTAGTAGATTTTTCATATAAAATTCGGAAGTTTTTCGCGACGATTTGTAAAAAAAATGTAAGTAATGTTTTATAACATGTTGTGAGACAGGGGTGCATCTTATCTCCCTTCCTTTTCCTCCTAGCCATCGACTACATAATAAGGAGAGTAATGAACCAGACTGCCTTTGGTATTCCATGGAAGTATTTTCCAAAGGCTGCAGCCTATTTGGCCAAGCCAAGCCATTGGACTCGAGACAAAAATACACATTCTCAACACAATCGTCATTCCAACTGCTACATATGCATGTGAGAAAAATGTGGCTCAACAAAAATAATGGCTGAGACCGATTTTGGGAGTCCATTACACAGATTGCGTCTCAAAGAAAGAAATCCTATGCTGAACTGGGATTCAAACACTTAGTGAGGTTGTGACAGAGCGTCGCATGAGGTTTGCGGGAAATGTTCTACGACAAATTGAATTACGCACACCAAGAGTTGCCATGACATGGAGGCATATACCAGGAAAGCGCAACAAAACCCAAAAGAAAAATCTTACTCTGGAATAAATGTAACCTAACACAACTACACCAAGCTGCACTAAAAAAAATTTATTGATAATGTGTTTGTGCAACGTTTAAGCATGGAAATTAAATGTAATATATGTTACAAGAGCAAACAAACATTCGTTGGCATTGATTAGTTTTGCACAAAAACATCCGGAACAACCAATTATAGATACTAAAAACTATGGAAATGTTTCGGATGGAGTATTAAAGGTTAAATCAGATTTTCATTGCTTTTAGCTTTTTTTTTTTTTTTTTAATTCGTTTAATTGTTTATTTTATAATCCCATCCCTAGATCTAAAACTCTAATTCAACTCTAAGATGATAAAACTTCTCTTCGCACAGATAGTTTTATACTTTAACACATAAACATATTAATTAAAGTCCATTCATTTCATATTTTGATCAAATAAACATTCAAATTTGGTTTTCTAAAGCTACATTCATCTACGAAAGCTGCGAAGCCGAGTTGAGATAGGCCTAGATCTATATTCATTCATGAATCGCGTACTAAATATTATTTCGTTTAATTGTTCACTTTATAATCCCATTCATTTAACAAAGCTATCGCTCTTTTCGCTTTTAATAGATAAGAATGTATCGACTTCGGGTAAACCCATTTTCGCAAAACTAATTTTATTTTCGTAGCGAAAGAGAAATAACGTGAAAGGATCATTAGCTACGTTTAACATTCATCTAAATCCAATCCACTAGATTATTCAAAAGCATTTTTTACATAAATTAGTACCTGATATCTGTGACTACAGATTTCCTGGCGAACATTCTTTCATTAGACATTACTATTACCAAATGGTTACACATTAAGTTATTAACACATCTCTCTACTGAGTCTATTCCTAGGCCTAGGTCTAAAACTCTTATTGAACTCTAAGATGATAAAACTTCTTTTCGCAAAGATAGTTTTATGCTTTAACACATAAACATACTAATTATTGGCCATTCATTTCATATTTTATTCAAATTAACATTCAAATTTGTTTTTCTAAAGCATTTTTAATACATTCGTTCGCTGTTCGCTAAAGCTGCGTATCTGTGTTGAGATAGGCCTATATTCATTCATGAAAAAAGGTCAGGCATGCGCAACACAGAATGAACTCTATAGAAGCCAATTTTTAACTCTAGATTAGTCTAGATCTAGATCTATGTCTACCTCAAGATCTACTTTATACTGTAACACATGAACATACAAAATGAAGTCTATTCATCTCAAATTTTAATCAAATATATGTAGGCCTACAAGCAAATGTTTTAATTTGAACAAATGGATTTAAGCCTATTAGCTATTCTGATTTGATAGCTTCATTCACACTATTTTTACATTGACACATTCGCTTTACTTATTACATTATTATTTCGTTTAATTGTTTACAAAACACTCTCAGTGACTATATCGACAGTAATGCGCAAATAAAGACCCGCGGGTCGCGGGTAACATATGTCTAGTATCTTATATAATACAGACGTTACTTCAAAAAAGAATATGATTACGTCCTACGCGCCATGCATCTAGTGATGCAGTTAACGAATGACTTAAGTTCTGCTAAGTCACTCGTTTTCCTGGACTCTTTTCTCATAGAAAGACAAAATAACAGAAACATACGCATATACAGAACAAACACAACATAAAGAGTTCATTCAGCGACTAGACACTGGCATCTTGGTCCTTTTCATGTTTCCTGATCAACGAGTGGCGTTGATATAGTCTGTAGAAAGTAAGGTACGAGCGAGTATTTGTACCACTCTGTTCTTGTCTTCACGACCACTTCACGTAGTCATGATGGAGAGGGTGGCTGTTGGCTTCCAAGATTTTTTTCCGATTTTTCTTAGACATTTTTGTTCAAAAAGTTCATTTAAATATGAAGATGTTGTGCCTGTGATATTTTATGACCTTTTTATCATGTTTTCTAGGCGGCGCAACAGTTTAGAAGAAAGAAAGGTTGCCTTGCCAACAAGTTATTCCGTATGTTAGCAGATATTGCATAGTCGCGACGTAAAAAAAATATCTAGGATCTTCATACTTAGTTTAAAGCTATTGAGTTTGTATAGGAAAAAATAGTCGTTGGTCTGTTTTCTTTGCCAGAGTTCTAAGGTGGTCTTCCAGTGAGAGCTTGTTATCAATGATAACGCCTAGATATTTATATGACTTCACTTGCTGTACCGATGAAGTCTTTATATGCAGTTCGATCTATTATAAGTTCTTTAGTTATTGTTACATTCAATTCTAGACCACAAATGTTACTAAGTCAGTGCTTTTTTTCTTATTTCCAATCTTAAAATATATCCAGAACTTTAAAAAACTGTAATCATTTCGATTTGTTGGAGCAAAATGTTTTGAGCTAAATCTGTTTGGTTAAATCTAAAATTTGGTTCATTTGAAGGCTCAACTAGTTCAACCAAAAAATAAGGACTTGTAGTCAAAGTATCTTTTCCCAACGTTTGAGCATCTTTGGCCAATGTATAATCAGAATTGTTTAGTTTGGACATATCAGAGCTTCTTGGCGAGATCAAGCTTATGTCTGAAAAGTGACAATTGTAATCAACTGCATCTATCCTCAGCTGGTCTCGGAGTCTGTTGTACTCTGTCGTGTCTGGTTCATTGATATCTTTGTTTGCATTATCGGATGCTGCCTTCTTCAACTTGGCATGCTCAGTTTGAGCTGTAGAGCTTGCACATATTTTCCAGGATGGAAAGTCTTCTGTCAGTGAACAGTCATCGTATACATGAGTGTCCCCATCAAAACAGATGTTTTCAGCAGTGTAAGATACATTGGTATTCCCTTGAGTCGTGTTGCTCTTTGCATTGCCACTGCTGCAATGACTCGCTGTTCTATCGGTAAAGCATGAAAACCTTCTTCCCATTTTTTGTCTCACATTCTTGCTAAGAAAACACAGAATCACAAGTATAGCGATAACAATGAGACAAATCACGACAGCGATAAGTATTGTTTCGGTACTTAGTTTGTCTTCTTTGTTTTTTCCATTATCTCTTTTATGTTTTTTATCGTCATGTACTGTGGCAGTGGTGTTAATTGACTTGCTGAGCGATGATTTAGCTGTTGAGGAAGTAGCCCTACTGGACCGGTACCTTGAGGTTTTATTTGAGAACTTAGGCCTGCTAGACGGGTATGATGAGTTATTTTTTGAGATCGTAGGCGTGGTAGACTGGTAGTTTGAGTTATTTTTTGAGATCGTAGGCGTGGTAGACGGGTACGGTGAGTTACTTTTTGAGATCGTAGGCGTGGTAGACTGGTAGTTTGAGTTATTTTTTGAGATCGTAGGCGTGGTAGACGGGTACGGTGAGTTACATTGTGAGAACGTAAGCTTGGTAGCTGCTTGCTGATAACAATGTACAAAACATTTTCTATCCACAGTTTCTTCACAGACATAAGACAGTGTTGAACTACGTAAGTAATCTGACTCATGTTTCCATTGTATGTTAAATACTCCGTTACAGCCAGGCATTAAAGTGCACTTATTTTTTGGTCTTAAACAGACAATACTGGAACATTTATCTGTAATATCTTCACATTTCTCTTGGAAATCACATTCAAAAGTAGGAGGAATTAGAAAATCAGTTACAGTCGTTTCACATCCTACACCATTTGATTGAAATTCTCGATAATTTCCTGAAGGTCCGGTTTCGTTTAGGTGGAGTGTGCAGAGACTTGTTAATGTATTTCTCATACATTCATAAAACCTGTGAAGTATACAACATTGTTTGGTCTTATAGAAAGAAGAAAAATAAGTGAAAGTTGTTATGGGCAGATGAAACTCTTTCAATCCTACACCAACACATAACTAATAGTCGTAGATTATGAGAACTTTAATCCTGTACTTCTGATCAACAAATGATAACATCAGCTAGGAAAACCAACGACTTTGCAGAATTTAGGTCATTGATTAACTTTAATAGATTGACACATGAAATGCGTAGGGCGTAATTATCTTTTTTGAAGTAACGTCTGTAATATATATGAAAAGACACGATAAGATAAGATCCTCGTTCCCACTAGGGTCCACTCCATTTTTCTGTTCTCTTCTTTCTTCCTCTTTCAACACGAATTCGCACAATTTCGAACTCACACTACGCTATGCACCATTTCACCTTCACTCTACGCTGCACACCATCCCACATTCACGCTATGCTGCACACCATAACATATTCACGCTACGCTGCACACCATAACATATTCACTCTATGCTGCACACCATCCCACATTCACGCTACGCTGCACACCATTCCATATTCACTCTATGCTGCACACCATCCCACATTCACGCTACGCTGCACACCATTCCATATTCACTCTATGCTGCACACCATCCCACATTCACGCTACGCTGCACACCATAACACATTCACGCTACGCTGCACACCATAACACATTCACGCTACGCTGCGCACCATTCCATATTCACTCTATGCTTCGCACGTTCCCCACCTCCTATATTCGACAGTTTCAACATATATTGAACGTACATCAGACGGTTAAAAAAATAAAAGTAATATAATATTAATAGCATTATTATCTCGATTACGTCTACGTTTGTCGATTAAAGTCTGTACAAATCACAGTCATTCCAGCCGACGAACACGTAACAATAGACATAATAAAGGCATAAAAATGATTTTTTTTATATACAATGGGTTAAGACAAGTTTCTTTCTATTCAAACTAAATACAGACTTCTATAATGAAGATGTTGTTTATTTGTTTCCTTAAATCGTCTTTAAGGAAACAAAATGTTGAGAGGCTAAGTGCGCTTGAACATAGCTTCGCGTTGTGTTTAATTAGCACCTAAAGGCAGCACGGAAAAGCCTTCTCCTAGATAACCCCTCCACCCCCCACTGGTCCACAACTGAGATTAGACCAAAGCGCTCTGAGCATGCTCTGAGCATGCTATAAGCATGAAAGTAGCGCTATATAAAAGCCATAATTTATTTATTTATTCAATAGAATTGAAAATTTACACAAAAGCCTTTTTTTAAAAAAACTATCCGGGAAAGTGTCTTACTATAACTAATGGAATTAAGAATTAAATTATTTATGAACCATACAAGTATATTTCTCTCGCGTTTTAAAAGCAAAATATACGTTTTCTAAAGTTATGTAGGAAATATCTTTTGAATTAACAGACTTAGAGGAAACGCTATTTTTAGCGGCCCCCGAAAGGGGTAAAAAGGCTATTAGTTTTGTGCGAAAAGTCTGTCCGTCTGTCCGTCCGTCCCGTTTAGATCTCGTAAACTAGAAAAGATATTGAAAATCGGACATCACAATATTTTAGACCATTCAAAGTTCTGATGCAACTGCTACTTTTTTTTTTCCTGAAATCGAAATGCATTATAAGTTAGACCTAATTTAAAATGAATAGTGATCTTATAAACTTCATTTTTCTGAATATTTTTTATTATTGCGGAAATTTTTTTATTTTTTTTTTTTGAGGATTCGAATAAGAGATTGAGCCTTTTCAAAACAATTACATTATGTAAAGACCAGGAGAGGCTCGGTAAAGCGCTTAGCTTCCGAACCGAGGGTCCCGGGTTCGAATCCTGGTGAAGATTGAGATTTCACAACTTCGGAATCCTTGGGCGCCTCTGAATCTACCCAGCTCTAATGTGTACCTGACATTAGTTGGGGAAAAGTAAAGGCGTTTGGTCGTTGTGCTGGCTACATGACACCCTCGTTAACCGTAGGCCACAAAAACAGATGAACTTTACATCATCTGCCCTATAGACCACAAGGTCTGAAGGGGGAACTAATTAGGCCAGGTTCACATCTAACTTTGCATTCACTTGCACCTATCCTTTGATCTGCAGCACCATTGGGGCACTACACAAGATCTGTCATCCTTCTTTCTCCATTCTTATCTCTCATTTGTCTTTGATATAATTTAATTTGGATGTTCTTTCTGAAAATATTGAAGCCTGCCTAGGTGGACCACTTCGGGGGCCGATTTTAAGTTTGTGTTTCCACACAAACTGTCTTTTGTAACCTTGTTTTGTATCTGGTGTTGCGAGTTGCATTTTTATTGCATCTATCTCCATAATAGACTACGCTATTAATAGATACAAATAAGTCTGTATTGTATTGTATTTAAATATGTTTTTAAAAAGCTTTAACACAAAGAAAATAAATACCTGGTCCAGTCGCGGTTCTTAGTGTTTATTTTAACTAAACCAGAAGAAATCGTATTCATCTCTAATAGAACGGCACCTCCAGTAAATTCTATGACTATGCAGGCCAAGTAAGTCATATAACATACGCTGGACAAAGGCTTCATTGCTTAAAAAATACAATATTAGCACTTTCTTATGTATACAAAGTGAAACACTAAAACTAGAAAAATAATATTATCTAAAAGGAAACTTTTTTTATGTGACGAAAAAATTAGAAATGACTTTAAAACATTTGTTAAAAAAAGGACATATTCGTATACAAAAATTGCTTAGTAAATACTCAGAGACTTTAAAAAAAAACAAATTTAAAAAATGACTGTAAATAAAAACTCTTGATCAAACAGAACATAACATTTCAATAATTTTATAATATTTATATAACTAAAAATTGTATACATAATAATAAAAAACAACTTTCTACCTATTTTTCTGCTGTCAAATGTATCTTATGTTCAGATACAAATTTAAAAGTACAAAACACAATGTATATTGAAACTACGCATTGATGTAGAATATCAAGTCTGAGGGCTAATAATGAGAGAATATAATACACTTTTCTGCACCGAAGATTTGTTGAAGTATGTTAAAGAATAGCACTCGACATTTCAGTTTGTAGTAAATGATAAATCGTGCTACATCCGGGAATACGGTCGTTGAATCTATGGCCAGCACTTTTGTTTTTTTGCTTTAAGTTAAACCAAAAAACAAAAAAACATTAAACATATATATTTTTTTAAACGACAGTACATCATTTATGCAACTTAATGAGCGATAATTTTTCTTAAAAAAAACAAATAAAAGAATATATATATGTAAGAAAAAAACGTGCACAATTATGTAAGGCGACATAACTCGACATGTTTTGCCATTTCCGTGAATACTAAAGAATTAATATTTGCTTGTTAGTAAAACATGTCGACAAGAAAAGCGCTACAGAAAAAACAACATCAAGGCAACTGACACTCGCTTCAGCTGGAATAACCTACCCTATGTGCAGG
Source organism: Biomphalaria glabrata (assembly GCF_947242115.1). Classification (NCBI taxonomy): domain Eukaryota; kingdom Metazoa; phylum Mollusca; class Gastropoda; family Planorbidae; genus Biomphalaria; species Biomphalaria glabrata. The sequence goes on along the minus strand of NC_074721.1, from coordinate 5,781,446 downwards.
CAAACATTACGGGCTCGCATAGGTCTCACCAGACATACGAGGAAGCTGAAAACCGAAGCGGAAGGCCCTCATCCCGCTGGATGACATAATTTGTTATTATCGTATCACGACGGACGAACTACATGTCAGTGCCAAGCAAAGAAACTGTGCTGAAGTTGCCTCTCAAACATTTATATTGCGATTCCAATTCGAGCCCTCTCAATGATCAAATAAAGAGCTTTCTGTCCGCCAGCATTCCAATATATCTTATCTCTAGCAAGAGATTAACTCCATGTATCAGAGAATATACAATCCCCAAACATTGCCTTTGCTTTAATAACGTCTAAGGGTACTATATCGAACTACAATGATTAAAACAAGATTTTTACCTCTACCTTCACCAAAACTTTAGTGTTTTGGGCCATTGGGGTAGAACACGTGATCTGACATCCTTCTCCCTTAATTTCTCTGTGTCTGGTGCCAGTGAAAACTATCTCGTTAATGGACACGCTAGTCCATTTCTTACTGGGTTTTTTCCCCATCACTCCTTATGTTTTCCTTTATTGCTTTTTCCTTGTACTTTTCCTTGTACTTTTCCTTGTACTTTTTCTTGTACTATTCCTTGTACATTTCCTTGTTCTTTTCCTTGTTCTTTTCCTTGTACCTTTCCTTGTACCTTTCCTTGTACTTTTCCTTGTACTTTTCCTTGTACTTTTCCTTGTACATTTCCTTGTTCTTTTCCTTGTACTTTTCCTTGTTCTTTTCCTTGTTCTTTTCCTTTTTCCTTTCCTTGTACTTTTCCTTGTACTTTTCCTTGTACATTTCCTTGTTCTTTTCCTTGTACTTTTCCTTGTTCTTTTCCTTGTTCTTTTCCTTTTTCCTTTCCTTGTACTTTTCCTTGTACTTTTCCTTGTACATTTCCTTGTACTTTTCCTTGTTCTTTTCCTTGTACCTTTCCTTGTACTTTTCCTTGTACTTTTCCTTGTACATTTCCTTGTACTTTTCATTGTTCTTTTACTTGTACCTTTCCTTGTACTTTTCCCTGTACTTTTCCTTGTTTTTTTCCTTGTTCTTGTACTTGTTCTTTTACTTGTACCTTTCCTTGTACTTTTCTTTGTACTTTTCCTTGTACTTTTCCTTGTACATTTCCTTGTACTTTTTCTTGTTTTTTTTCCTTGTACTTTTCCTTGTACTTTTCCTTGTACTTTTCCTTGTTCTTTTCCTTCTACTTTTCCTTCTACTTTTCCTTCTACTTTTCCTTGTTCTATGATGACCACTTTTGCAGTCCAGGGGGCTGAGGGCTTGGCACTGGGGTTTTGTGCCTCCTCGTATGGCTTGATAGATCTTTGCGAGCCCTGTGGATTTTGTAATATGGCGTAAATTTTTTACTTGCATTTTTAAACGTTATCGAGTGCCCCGATGTAGTATCAGTTAAAATAGACTTTTTTTAAATGGTAGTCAAATGAAAACATAAACACAAAAATACGAATACAAATAAAACGAATGTTGTTGTTTTTTTTACAAATATATTTATGTTTTATTTACTTAAAAAACTTTAAACTTCCGCATCTTCAAATGAGTTGTACTTAGTTAAATCAGACTATCTGTCGCGAGGTGTGATATCTAATGAAACATCCTACATTTTAAAAATTAGTACTTTATAAACATCTTAGATCCTCTTAACATATCGATGTCAACATTTGCTGTCCTGTACATGATTTCTAGTGACTGCATCACTTAAGCAGCTACTATCTATTTGTTTATCTTCAGGTCTTAGTAATCGTTACTTTCGAGGTCATTAAGTTTGGGAATTAAAGATAAGTTCACATATTTATTCCACGCTGTTTTCTCAAGTTTAGCTTATTTTAGACTTAACTCATTAATCACTTGATAGACTATCGCTGAAACACAAGAGCCATGGAACAGTACGTTTTCTAGTAGAACTGCTTTCATTTCTGAAATATTGTAAGCACAAACTAACATTGTCTATTTCATTAGGACAACTTTAAAAAAAACAACAACGATTTCGTCCAATGCGCCATGCATCTAGTCATGCATGTTAACCAATGACTTAAATTCTGCCAAGTCACTGGCTAGCTCAGGCAAGCCATTCCATGCTCTAATAGCACTAGGGAAGAAGGAGTATTTGTACAAATTTGTCCTAGCATATGGGACGAGGAATGTGCCTTTATCTTTGTTTCTATTGTTCAAGTGAGGTCTTTTGTTTCTATTGTTCAAGTGAGGTCTTTTGTTTCTATTGTTCAAATCTGGTCTTTTGTTTCTATTGTTTTAGTGAGGTCTTTTGTTTCTATTGTTCAAGTGAGGTCTTTTGTTTCTTTTGTTCAAGTGAGGTCTTTTGTTTCTATTGTTCAAGTGAGGTCTTTTGTTTCTATTGTTCAAGTGAGGTCTTTTGTTTCTATTGTTCAAGTGAGGTCTTTAGATTCTATTGTTCAAGTGAGGTCTTTAGTTTCTATTGTTCAAGTTAGGTCTTTTGTTTGTATTGTTCAAGTTAGGTCTTTAGTTTCTATTGTTCAAGTGAGGTCTTTAGTTTCTATTGCTCAAGTTAGGTCTTTAGTTTCTATTGTTCAAGTTAGGTCTTTTGTTTGTATTGTTCAAGTTAGGTCTTTAGTTTCTATTGTTCAAGTTAGGTCTTTTGTTTGTATTGTTCAAGTTAGGTCGTTAGTTTCTATTGTTCAAGTTAGGTCTTTAGTTTCTATTGTTCAAGTTAGGTCTCTTGTTTCTATTGTTCAAGTGAGGTCTTTTGTTTCTATTGTTCAAGTTAGGTCTTTTGTTTCTATTGTTCAAGTGAGGTCTTTTGTTTCTATTGTTCGAGTGAGGTCTTTTGTTTCTATTGTTCAAGTTAGGTCTTTTTTTGTATTGTTCAAGTTAGGTCTTTTGTTTCTTTGTCCTTTGGTGTACGTTAAAATTGTTATTCAGACAGTTGTCGTACTCTAATATGAATTTCGTTTTTTTTTTCTGTTATTTTTTTATCTTTCACGTCTGGCTCAAATATTGGGTGCGCAGAACTGTTTTCACTAACAGGAGAAGGGGTAAAGGTGAGTACCTGGTGAGCACCTCAACCAGTAAGCTTTCGTCAGGAAGGGCTCAATAGACTTGGCTTGCAGCCCTACTTGCAGAAGGAAAATGAATTCAATAACAGCTATACCCGAACATGGGAAAGGTATCGTGGGTCAACCCTGTTAAAAATAAGGCAGTTTGCAGCACACAGCGCTACACCCTGTCAGAGCCTGCTACGCCGCTGATCCCAAACTATATAAATGCCGTTTGGAAAGAAGCTTTTAATTTTATAATTCATGCCACAGATGTGACCTTGAACTGTATAGTTGCTTAAAGAAATTCGTTTAATAATATCAGATGTAGATTTGTGTAAAACAGTTATTTAAAACTACAACGGCGGGTAAAATCAATGTTTTATCTATAGTGTTCTCTGTATTTTGCTATATGTAAATAGATTTTGTAAGACGCTCACAAACAATTATCTTCTCTATATGGTGTCGAAGAGAGATTGTGTGGGTCTATTCTGATCTTTGAGTGTTCGAACGTAGTACAAATCTTTATCTATTTTGACAGGGCGCAGGCATTGTCTCAAATGATCCTCCAGCATAATTGATTTCATATTGGTATAAAAAGGCATTTAGGCAACCGCTAGTTTGACAAGGAAGGAATAAATACCAACGCTTTACAGTCTATTTTCTTTTTGTTAAACATTGGTTGCATGTAGACAGAATGAAGCTATTTAAATATGTATTTAAATTAGATACAACAATTTTTCATTTGAATAGCAGGATAAATATTTAAAGAATGATCTCGGGTACAAATCATATATTAGTGTATGAAAGAATTACATTATTTTGATGTTAAAATTAAAGTCACGACCTGTTTAAATGAAATCTATTATCATAGACCCCCGTGGACATCTCATAGACCCCCAATTTATGTTTTCCCTTTCGTACACCTCCTGGAAGTCTTTGTAGACCCCTGGGGGTCTATATAGACCACTTTGGGAATCACTGATATAGCCATTTACACAGCAGTTAGTATATAGCCAACTACACAGCAGTTAATATATAGCCATGTACACAGCAGTTAGTATATAGCCATGTACACAGCAGTTAGTATTTAGCCATGCACAAGCAGTTAGTATGTAGCCATGCACAAGCAGTTAGTATGTAGCCATGTACCAGTGGCGTAACTAAGGGGGGGGGGATGGGGGGGGAGAATTTTAAAATCCCCCCCGGCCCCCACCTAGGGGGGGCCCCCAAATGGGTGTCCGAAATTAATTTGTAAATACATAAATTAATATGTTTGATTGACAAATAGTGTCAACGGGTGTCTTTTTTTTTTCAACATTTATGGATTAAATTTATAACAAAGACTAAACCTAGATCTAGGTCTATCAGTACGTTGACTTTGTTGACATTTTAAAAATATTTTTTCCCACAGAGATCAAATTTAAAAACTAAAATTAGTCTTACATTTTAAACTTTGTTGCCACGAATAAAACTGCATGATATACAGCGAATTCCAGGTATCTTGTTACCTTTACTAATAATAGATCTAAATGGCGAGTATTATATGGCTACACTAATTAACCTTGAAGCAAAATTTACAGAATCAAGTATAACAGATCTAAAAGTTATTCTTAATAATGCTAGAATAGTCGAATATTCGGGTTTGGCGTCTATAATTTCACAATTAAACTTCACACTCGAGTTATTACCCCTCTATTCATCTTTCCTCAATCCAATGGAAACTCTCTTTTTATTTCCATCTAATCCTTTTGCTTTCGCACAAAACATAAACAAAAAATAATGACGTAATATCATATAATATTAGCACATCCTTCCTTTTGAAGTTATTATCACACCCTTCCTTTTAAAGTTCTTAAGAGTGATATCTACTAGCAGGGCCGGCCCTAGCATTTTCGGGGCCCTATGCGAAACAGATCGAGCGGGGCCTAGTCTGGGTAGGGATAAGCATAATGTCAAAATAATGTTTTTTTGAATTAGACAATAGGCCTACTTTCGTCTTTGCAATAAATTTTTATCAAATGAAAGCTCGCAATGTCACTTTTTATTTATTGTCACCCCAAAATGTCAATTTCGTCTATTCTTCAGGAGATTTGAATAAATTCAAAAAAAGTTCAGGACTTTATCGTATATTTTGCCTTTTCATGAGATTTCCTGGAGCCCTGGAAAATCAGGAGGTCGCGAAAAACCTGTTATTTTATATACGTTATAATGGTTTAATTTAATAATGTACACTTGGAATTAGCACGGGGCCTATTAAAGCGCGGCGCCCACTGCGACCGCATAGGCTGCAGTGGCCTAAGGCCGGCCCTTTCTACTAGGAACTTTAAGAATTCGTCCATTTCTGGTTGTCTTGACTGGCACAACAAGTTCTCTAGACGTTGGTCTATAACTGTCTGTTTCGTTTGTTCCAACAGTTTGCAGTTCATTGTCTTCATCGGTATCATAGTACCCAGAGATGTCTTCATTGAAACTCTTATTCACAAAGCGTTGATTTCTTCTGTATGTTTTCCACCGTTTGTCTTTATGATGTAAGATCTGGGTGATGAATGTTTTTTTATGACAACTGCTTTCTGCCATGTTTGAACTCTCCGACAGAATAATCTTTAGGTAGTCTTGCTTTTGCATCGTATTTCACTTTTCTTTTCATCTGTCGTTCGTTGAGTAATGTCTCTGCATTTTGAGCTACCGATGGTTTCAATAGTTTGTGATCAGTTGGAATCATTCCCCGAGTCTTCTACTCGTCAGCAATTGTGATGGTGAATACGGCAGTGTACTTATCGGAGTATTTCTATACTCGAGCTTAACGAGATATGGATCTTTCTCACTTTTGTATGCTCTGAATCCTTTTGCTTTCGCACAAAACATAAACAACCAACAATGACGTAATACCATATAATATTAGCACAGAATCTTCTTCATGCAGTGGAAAATTAAGAATTTTTTGCCTATCTTGAATTCTGGTCAAAGCTCCTGCGCCCAATTAATATAGTTCGGAAGAAGCTACAAAAGTATGGACTGCATATACGGGAAGCTGCTAAAGAAATTAGTACCCTTTCATGCTTTCTGCAAAATGATGACAAACTGATAAAAACCCAATCCATCGAAAAAGCAAAAGAAGGTAGTGAATACTATGGATTCCCAGTAATCAAAACAACCAGAAGAAAGAAAAGACTTGATGGGAAGTTGAGTTCTAATGTAGGACTGTCAATAGAACTGCAATTCAAACGTAATACGACAGAAGTGCTGGACAAATTTCATATGGAGATGAAGGGCAGATTCCAAAGGCTGGAAAGAAAATGAATACCTATGGGTTTCTTCTTGAACCAAGACACCTGTTAGATGAAGACACGCTTGTGACAAACTGTGCTACTTTTCCAGTTTGTATGATGAAATAAATGGAAAATCGCTTTTTCATGATGTCATTGATGCACGAGCACTTTTCATTAACAAACCAGTAATACAATCAGCAATAGACATATTGAGCTCAAACTTTGCAATCTCCTCAGAATACCGCTAACTCAGGCCACTTCCATTACGTCATGTGAGAGATCATTCTCAAAGCTCAAGTTCATCAAAAACTATTTCAGGAGCACAATGACCCAAGAAATACTTATCATGGTTTTAATGTCAGTGAAGTCACAAATACTAGAAAGTATCGATGTAGTTGATGTTTTAGATGTCTTTGCTGCACATAATGCACGACGTGAAGCGATATCAATTTAGATTTGTCACTTGTGCATTATTTAACTAATAAACAACGGTATTATTCATTAAAATAGTCTTGATGATTACTTTTTGTTAAGTTTACTGATATACTGAACCAATTTGATTTGGGGCTTATTTATTTTTGCGTACATTATCTCATGTCATATGTCGAATGTCAAAATGCAAGGGGCCCCCAAAGAGGTCAATCCCCCCGGGCCCCCAAATCCCTAGTTACGCCCCTGCCATGTACACAGCAGTTAGTATGTAGCCATGCACACAGCAGTTAGTATGTAGCCATGCACACAGCAGTTAGTATGTAGCCATGTACACAGCAGTTAGTATGTAGCCATGCACACAGCAGTTAGTATGTAGCCATGTACACAGCAGTTAGTATGTAGCCATGCACACAGCAGTTAGTATGTAGCCATGCACACAGCCGTTAGTATGTAGCCATGCACACAGCAGTTAGTATGTAGCCATGTACACAGCAGTTAGTATGTAGCCATGAACACAGCAGTTAGTAGATAGCCATGTACACAGCAGTTAGTATATGTACCCATGTACACAGCTGTCAGTATGTAGCCATGTACACAGCAGTTAGTATATAGCCATGTACACAGCAGTTAGTATGTAGCCATGCACACAGCAGTAAGTATATATATCCATGTACACAGCAGTTAGTATATAGCCATGTACACAGCCGTTAGTATGTAGCCATGTACACAGCAGTTAGTAGGTAGCCATGTACACAGCAGTTAGTATATGTAGCCATGTACACAGAAGTTAATATGTAGCCATGAACACAGCAGTTAATATGTAGCCATGTACACAGCAGTTAGTATATAGCCATGTACAATGCATAAGAAGTTACCATGTACAAAGCAGTTAGTAGGTAGCCATGTACACAGCAGTTAGTATATAGCCATGTACACAGCAGTTAGTATGTAGCCATGTGCACAGCAGTTAGTATATGTAGCCATGTACACAGCTGTCAGTATGTAGCCATGTATTATGTCGTTAGCAAGTAGCCATGTACACAGCAGTTAGTATATAGCCATGTACAAAGCAGTTAGTATGTAGCCATGTGCACAGCAGTTAGTATGTAGCCATGTGCACAGCAGTTAGTATGTAGCCATGTATAAAGCAGTTAGTATGTAGCCATATACAAAGCAGTTAGTATTTAGCCATGTACACAGCAGTTAGTATGTAGCCATGTACAAAGCAGTTAGCAAGTAGCCATGTACAAACAGTTAGTATGTAGCCATGTACAAAGCAGTTAGTATGTAGCCATGCACAAAAAGTTAGTATGTAGCCATGTACAAAAGTTAGTATGTAGCCATGTACAAAGCAGTTAGTATGTAGCGATGTACAAAGGTTAGTATGTAGCCATGTACACAGCAGTTAGTATGTAGCCATGTACCCAGCAGTTAGTATGTAGCCATGTACAAAAAGTTAGTATGTAGTCATGTACAAAGCAGTTAGTATGTAGCCATGTAAACAGCAGTTAGCAAGTAGCTATGTGAAAACAGCAAGTAGTTCTCATCAACAGTCATGTTTTCAATGCAAGTAAGAAACAGAGGTTTGTCTTTAAACTTTAGAAAGTAAAAAGTATTTTCATATCAACTCATATAAGAAACATATTGGGATTGATCTCTACCTTATTTTATTCTACATTTATTCATTGAAATATTTTACTTACACTTTTGAATAAAATACGCAACACACCCTACATTTTCTATTATATGTTTCGATCCATGTGCAGATAATGTCAAGGTCATCTATATCTGTAGACCACGGCTACTGCTCTAGATCTTCTGGCGTTCTGAGCATTTGCATTACGACAAAACCAGCTTATATTTTATTATTCTGCGCCGCGCAGTCACCAACCAATCGCATAAGCTCTCATGATTGTCACCTAGGAAACACACACACATGTACACACTTCATGACATCCCCCCCCCCCCTCTCTTTCCTGAAAAAAATGTTTGGATCAATTCTTTTTTTTTTAAATGAAACATACACAAATATGTACACATTAATATTTTTTACCAAATTTAAATCATGAAATGCTCACTTGCATCATTCATGTACAAAGAAATTAATGGTCAAAATGAATAATCACATTATATTGCAAGCATTTATAATGTGTACATGTCATTCAAAATGTTTAGAGTACATATGTATTACAAAAATAATCTCACATATTTCAAAACAGATTTTTTAAACATTAAAACATTATTTGCAATTCAGTTGTATCTGTAATATTATATGAAAGTTACGAAGATAGAAGTGGCCCACTGAGTCAGATAAATAGGCAGCTTTCAATATGTTTAGCAAGAAAATCAGAAAGTATGAAATAAAACAGTTAACATTAACACTCCTATTAGAGAATGGAATGGGTAGCCTGATTCAGCCAGGAAAACCAACTACTTAGCAGTGTTTAAGTCATTAATTTACATTGGGACGAAATTATGTTCTTTATTGAAGTAACGTCTGTAATATATAAGATAAGATAAAAATACAAAAAAGAGACACGTGTAAGTTACAAACGTTTTGCCGACTGACGACATACGAACGTATATCAATCTTATATTATTATATTGCTTATATATATATAAAGATATGGCTCAACGTCGACCTACATTTTCTGATGATATTGAATGATTATCTTATTGGTCGTTTTCTAAGGAGCCAAACTCTCATTCTGAACTCTCAAGGAAGACGTTGACAAACTCTCTACGTTTCTTATATTGTTGTTACATTATATAACAAGAAACACTGCTTTTTAACTGATGTTCTATAACCATTGGGAACACATAGCCCTAGACCGTACTATATGACCAAGCTGTGGACAGCGAGAAAACATGGGCCTCAGCTCTGGAAGAAAAGCTTGCCATTTGAAAAATGTCCGGCTCCTCTACCACGAAAGCGAAAGCCTCCTCGACCTCCGATATTTGTGGACAGGGACATTTACTTCAAAATAGGGCTCCACAGACACATGAACCATAGTCGTTCTACGACTGAAAGAGACCAACCAATTATATTCGTCTTAAATACATGCTAAACACATTCTTTCACTTTTAAAACCAAAGTAAATAATGTTTTAAAATGTATGTAGCTTTTACAACAGAAGACATTTAATTTAGTAGTATAAATTATTTTCTAAAATATTTTTTTTTAGAAAATAACAAAAAACGTTTACATAAATATAATTTTGTTTTACAGAAACTGACTTTCCTAATAATATAGTATCTAGTGTTATTTTTACTATTAATAATGAATAGTTTTGTGAATGGCGTATTTTTATTTAAAAACTTAACTAATTCGCTTACAAAATCGAACAAAAGTTGCCGTTGCATCTGAATTTTGAAAGGTCTACAGTATTATGATGTCGGATTTTTTAATATTTTTTTTTTATAGTTTCTGTGATCTATATAGACCGATAGACGACGGAATAATCACACACAAGAAAAACAACAACTAATACTTGCTATTCTTCTTTCGGGGACTGCTGAAAAAACAAGGCTTTTAACAACACTGTAAAAATACTCAGTGGTTCTAAAATATACCTCAAATAAAATTTTCAAAATCTTCAAAAAAACAATAAACAATCATTTTAGCAAGAAAAAAATTAACATGTAAAGAAAAACAATTACTCAAAAATTATAGAATTAATTATACACTAAAATTTAAATTGATCTCCTGTTAATCTTTTTTTTTTTCAAGTTCATTTTTATAGCTTGAATTTTGCTGTTTCTCTTTTTTTTGACCCAGTCATTCTCAACCTTTTCTCTATGAAATATTGTCTTTTTTTGCCCGCTTTCTCTCTTTTCTATTCCCTTTCTTTCTCTTCTTACCTTTTTGATATTCTTGGTCCAGTCTTGACTGAACAAACTTGGTCCTCTCATTTCCCTTAATTTCCTACTTACCTGCTAAGTCCAAATTTTGTTTGTTTGTTTGTAAAATGTTTCGGATGTTCCTTCAGAGTTGAAGCTAATCTTCTTCCTAGTCCAAAACTTCCCCAGGACGACCGGGGATAGGATCGGGCAGGGTTTGATCCAGAAACCATCGAAAGCCCTAATGTCAGTCCAGTGAGCACACCGCTCGATCAGGAAACCGGCCAAAATTTTATCTTAACGGATCCTTCCGTTTACTCTTTACTAAGCTACTTCATTGTATTCTTGCAGTGTGTTGAATAGTTATATAGGCTCTATCGAAACCGCCTGTCAGATGATTGTGGAGACCAGGGCCGGATTTTAGTATGTTGAAGCCCCGGGGAAGAATTTTTGTGAAGAACCCTACATTTTTTCGAAAGTTTTTATAAAAACCCACTTATTTGTAAAGAAAAATACTAATATCTAAACGCAAGTCATATTATAAAAGAGAAAGAGAAGGAGTTGACAACTTCTAAATTGTATTAGGGCAGATGATGGTAAGGTCATCTGTTTCTTTGGCCAAATGTAGACGAGCAGGGTATCACGTGGCCAGCACAACGACCAACCGCCTAGTCAAGTACCTATTAGAGTTCCGAAATTTAAAATCCCACTCTTCAACGTGATTCGAACCCTGCACCCAAGCGGTTAACCACTCATATGTACTAAATGTTAAATAAGATTCGCCAGGCTTGTTAAAAGGTTAGCTGCAGTAACTCTAGATTTTTTTAACGATACGCTACGTGTATGTCTATTAGTGCATATTAGTTCAGGCATAGACATTAAACCTGAGGGAAGAGTATTTAAATATTATTATAAATGTACTTTTTTCCCCTTAATTTGCAATATATATATATATATACGTGCATGTCTATTAGTGCATATTAGTTCAGGCATAGACATTAAACCTGAGGGAAGAGTATTTAAATATTATTATAAATGTACTTTTTTCCCCTTAATTTGCAATATATATATATATATATATATATATATATATATATATACGTGCATGTCTATTAGTGCATATTAGTTCAGGCATAGACATTAAACCTGAGGGAAGAGTATTTAAATATTATTATAAATGTACTTTTTTCCCCTTAATTTGCAATATATATATATATATATATATATATACGTGCATGTCTATTAGTGCATATTAGTTCAGGCATAGACATTAAACCTGAGGGAAGAATATTTAAATATTATTATAAATGTACTTTTTTCCCCTTAATTTGCAAAATATATATATATATATATATATATATATATATATATATATACGTGCATGTCTATTAGTGCATATTAGTTCAGGCATAGACATTAAACCTGAGGGAAGAGTATTTAAATATTATTATAAATGTACTTTTTTCCCCTTAATTTGCAAAATATATATATATATATATATATATATATATATATATATATATATACGTGCATGTATATTAGTGCATATTAGTTCAGGCATAGACATTAAACCTGAGGGAAGAGTATTTAAATATTATTATAAATGTACTTTTTTTCCCTTAATTTGCAATATATATATATATATATATATATACGTGCATGTATATTAGTGCATATTAGTTTAGGCATAGACATCAAACCTGAGGGAAGAGTATTTAAATATTATTATAAACGTACTTTTTTCCCCTTAATTTGTAATATATATATATATATATATATATATATATATATATATATATATATATATATATATATATATATATATATATATATACGTGCATGTCTATTAGTGCATATTAGTTCAGGCATAGACATTAAACCTGAGGGAAGAGTATTTAAATATTATTATAAATGTACTTTTTTCCCCTTAATTTGCAAAATATATATATATATATATATATATATATATATATACGTGCATGTCTATTAGTGCATATTAGTTCAGGCATAGACATTAAACCTGAGGGAAGAGTATTTAAATATTATTATAAATGTACTTTTTTCCCCTTAATTTGCAATATATATATATATATATATATACGTGTATGTCTATTAGTGCATATTAGTTTAGGCATAGACATTAAACCTGAGGGAAGAGTATTTGAATATTATTATAAATGTACTTTTTTCCCCTTAATTTGCAAAATATATATATATATATATATATATATATATACGTGTATGTCTATTAGTGCATATTAGTTTAGGCATAGACATTAAACCTGAGGGAAGAGTATTTAAATATTATTATAAACGTACTTTTTTCCCCTTAATTTGCAATATATATATATATATATATATATATATATATATATATATATATATATACATATTATATTGTTATTTGATGACGGGGTATTCTCCCTTATCGTCACCGAGAAGTACATAAAAGCCTAATCGATAAGGCGCTGGTAGTGTGTGTGCGTGTTTGCGTATAAGTGTCAATGTTAATATTGTTCGTGTTTGCATCTATATATTGTTGTCATAATAGAAATGCTGAGGTGGACTCATGAAGTCAATGTGAATTTTGATTGGCTTATACCAATTCAATTATCTTAACTTATCTTACCTGACAAGATGAAACCGAAATGCAAAGTAGTTTCTTTTTTTTAGTAGTATCTGCATTGCGGTACGATGAGTCAATTTTTGAGAAGGTAGGCCTAGTATACGTTTGCTTATAACAATGTACAAAACATCTTCTATCCACACCTTCTTTACAGACATAAGACAGTGTTGAACTACGTAAGTAATCTGACTGGTGTTTCCATTGTATGTTAAATACTCCGTTACAGCCAGACATTAAAGTGCACTTATTTTTTGGTCTTAAACAGACAATACTGTAACATTTCTCTGTACTATCTTCACATTTCTCTTGGAAATCACAGTCAAACGTAGGAGTACTTAGATAAACATTTACAGCCTTTCCAAATCCTACACCATTTGATTGAAATTCTCGAAAATTTCCTGAAGTTCCGGTTTCGCTTAAGTTGAGTGTGCAGAGACGAGTTAATTTATTTCTCAGACATTCCCAAAACCTGCGAATTATACAACATTGTTTGGTCTTATATTGATTTTTTAAAAAATAACAAGAAGAAAAAATAAGTAATAGTCCTAATTTATACATAAAGATGATTTTTTAATGCACAAAGTTTTTGAGAGATAAGAGTTAGAACAAGTACTAAGTACGATGAGACTTCTATAATGAATTTCTTGTTACAAAGCTTATATAAACTCACTTTGTATAGCTGTCTGGTAAAATTTGTGTACACCTTATTTCTCCGACACCCAATCTCGGATCGAGATAATATTTTGCACAATTATTTTATTTACATGACAACACAAGAATCAATAAAAAAAATACTAATTCGTGAAATATCTATTGGTAATTAATTATTTTGTTTGAAATCTCGAACAAGGGAAAGATATTCTACTTGAATGATAAAGTGGTATTCGTTAAATTAGTGCGTCGTTTATTGTTTGTAGAAAGAAAAGCTTTTAATTAACTATAATTAGCTATAAAACCTATTTCCATAAGCAGCTCCATGGCACAAAACCAATAGGTAAAAATATTTCTAATTGCACAAAGTTATTATTGTTAGTTTAGATCTATTACAAATTTAATAATAATAATAATAATCTTTATTGTCCGTAAGAAAATTTGTCTTACAATTTGTGCATTACACCACACAAAATAACATTATGACTATAAAAAAAAAATGTACATTCACACCTGACTCACTTATAATTTACCTTTACATGTGAAAAGGTTATATCAAATTTGTTTCTATTAAATGATTTGATTTCCAGGGGAACAAAAGAGTGTTTGTGTCTGTTTGTCTTTGCTATCGGTGTCTTGTATTTCTTTTGTGATGGTAAAATCACAAAATTCTGACCCAAAAGATTATTTCTAGAATCTTTAAAGCTTTTTTTACGGATGTTTGTTTAAAACAGCTGCCCAAATGTTTTTTTGTTGTTTTTTTTGCCAATGACTTACCATCAGCTTTTAAGATTCTATGAAGTTTATTTTTATTTTTTATGCTCAGATTGTCATACCAGGCAGTGATACTAAAACTTAAAATATTGCAAATCTGAGCGTGATAAAACATAGGCCTTTTTGCTAACATTACTGCCCTCTTTTGCTGATATAATCAGTATTTGCAGTAAAATTTATTTTATTTTCTAGGATAGTAGCCTAACTAGGTATTTAAAAGTTTGCACTATTTCAATAGTCTCTCCAGCTACAGTTAAATATCATTTTCTTTCTTTTCCCTTCGAAAATCGATTATCATTTCTTGTTTTTTTTTTTGTTTCGTTTTTTTTTTTTTACATTTATTAATAAAAATTATCTTTAAAGTACTTTTCAATCATCAGCGAATTTTGTGAAGGAGCAAAAAGGACAATCGGATTGAAAATCATTGGTGTACAAAATGAACCACAATTGCGATGTCACAGCCCCCTGGGGCGCCCCTGTGTTAACTATGCGTTCATTTGATATTACATTGTTTACACTAACCCTCAGAGATCTCTGGGTCAAAAATTCATTAGCCCATAGTATTATATATGGACTAATCTTCAACGCTTTCATTGTTTTCAATAAGTAAATGAAGTTGTATGGTATTAAAAGCTGATGAGAAATCAATAAAGAACAATCTTACATAAGTGTGTTAGGTAAGTCCAGATGTTTGTAGACACAATTTAAAATATTTAGGAGGGCATTGTCTACAACTTTACCCTTTTGACAGATCCAAACTAATTGATACAATTACACTTAATATTAGCTTTTATTTAAAAAAAATATAAAAGTGAGATTTCTATACACTTTGCTTGTTTATTTTTTTTTCTTAAAACATAAAAAAAAATGTATTTCTTTTAACAGTAATGTTTTTGTCCATTAGAATAGAAACCAAATTACTAAAAGTTAATTTAAAGTATTTGTGGGAAATATCTTACTATATTTAATAGAAATATTAATTATTTTTTTCTGGATCATAAAAGTAAATTTCCACTTTGTCTCAAAAATAAAATATGCGTTTTCTGAAATGATGTGGGAGATATATTTTGAAATAACAGACTTTGAGCCACTGGCGGATCCAGGGGGGGGGGCGGTAGGGGCGATCGCCCCCCCCCCCACTCGGCCGACCCCCCCCCCCCCCCCCCGAAAGGGGGGGGGGGGCGGACGAGTTTTAGTATAGAAGTCACACAATTTGTATACGAATTTATTACTTATGTTAATAATATATACTAATTATTTATATTTCAAACTATTTTTAGATTATTTCGCCCCCCCTCTAGTATGTTGGCCGATTAGGTGGGGTCGGGAGGGGGCGATACCATCAATCCGCCCCCCCCCCCAACCATAAGCTTTTGAGTGGGGGGGGCGGTCCAATTTATTTGTAGAAATCACAGCTTGCCAAAAGAATCAATTAAATATCTATATGATTAAAACTTGTTATTGATATTTTAACCGATCTTTATATTATGTCGTTCCCCTGTTGTCCGATTGGTGTGTGTGTGGGGGGGGGGGCGAAACCTCTACTGCCCTTCCCACCTAAGCCCTTTGAGTGGGGGGCGGTCCTACTTTTATGGAGAAATCATAGTTTGTGAGCAAGATTAGTTGCATTGATATATAAATTTGATATTATGTCGCTCTCCTTCAGGTATCTTGGCCGATTCGGTGGGGTAAGGGGGGGGGGGGCGATTGCATGTACTGCCCTCCCCGCTCTAGCCCTCTGAGTGGGGGGGGCGGTCATATTTTTATGGAGGAATCATAGTTTGTGAACAAAAATAGTTGAATTTCTATATAATTATATATGTGAAACCATTTGTATATTATGTCGCACCACACTCTAATCTCAAATTTTATGATTAGTAAATATAAAAAGAAAAAGGTGGGAGGGGCGATACATGCCATCTTCTTTCCCTCATCGGACAAAGCAATAATTATTCTTTTTGTATTATAGTTAAGAAATTACAAAATGTAAAAACAAAATCAGCCACTAATATAATTTATATATGCTATAAATTAAATTCTCGTATCTAGTGGCCCCACCCTTATTCTTTAATGCCAAATGCAATCATTAGCAGAAATTATAAAAAGGAGCGAGGATAAATCGTTTTCATTCTACCGCCCCTCCCATTTCCAGACAGAGTTTATGTAATTTCACATGAATTTATCATAATTATTTTAAGAAAGACTTTGCTTTGGAAAAGTTAGAATTCAAACAAAAATTTTTAGTATAAGAGTCACGATTGAGATGAGTAGCCTATTTTCCAACCTTTACTCAATCTAATATTTTTCTAGTTAAATTTGGGACTATAACTCACAATTTATGCTTGAATTTTATTGAATATTATTTATCGAATTTTTTTTTCGGCGGCGATCCTCAAAGCCTTAATCTAAATATGTGGGGTATCTGATCTTTTCAAGGAACAAATCGGTTTTATTTGTAATGTATTAAGGGCCTATAAATTCATATTAGAATATTTTTCAAGTACAATATTATTCAAAAGCTCCTTTTTTAATAGGATGAATAATGAGCTTTAGGTAAGGAGAATGCGTTTCTTCAGCTAAGAATGCAAGAAAACGCTTTTAGCGTCGGGGCTTCGCCCCGAAAATCACTGATGAATAGTGAGCTGTAGTTGTCAGGAACAGGCGTTTCTGCAGTGAAGAATGCAAGTAAACGCTTTTGGCGTCCCGAACTCCACTGATTAATAATGAGCTGTAGTTGTCAGGAACAGGCGTTTCTGCAGTGAAGAATGCAAGTAAACGCTTTTGGCGTCCCGAACTCCACTGATTAATAATGAGCTGTAGATGTCAGGAGAATGCGTTTCTTCAGTGAAGAATGCATGAAAACGCTTTATGCGTCGGGGCTATGCCCCGAAACTCACTGATGAATAGTGAGCTGTAGATGTCAGAAGCAGGCGTTTCTGCAGTGAAAAATTCAAGAAAACGCTTTTTGGCGTCGGGGCTTTGCCCCGAACTCCACTGATTAATAATGAGCTGTAGATGTCAGGAGAATGCGTTTCTTCAGTGAAGAATGCATGAAAACGCTTTATGCGTCGAGGCTACGCCCCGAAACTCACTGATGAATAGTGAGCTGTAGATGTCAGGAGAATGCGTTTCTGCAGTGAAGAATGCATGAAAATACTGAGAAATACTGCTTATTTATTCTTATATATATATCTGTGTGTGTGTGTGTGCTGTACGCACGTTTATGTATAGGGTTAGGGTTTCCTGGGCGTTAAGGTTAGGGTTTGGAAAAAAATCGCCCCTCCCACTCCAAAGTTCTGGATCCGCTAGTGCTTTGAGCACATCGCCATACGAATTTTTTATATCTGGTGTAACGGGGTGCATTTCACTTTAAAAATAAACCCAAATAAGTCTGTTTGTATTTTTAAAACTGTTTTAAAATGCATTAAATCAAAGAAAATAAATACCTGTCCCAGTCGTTGTCTGTAGTGTTTATTTTTACCAAACCAGAAGCAATCGTATTCATCTCTAAAAGTACTTCTGCACTAACGGCATATCCAGTAAATTCAATGACAATGCAGGCCAAGTAAGTTATATAACATACTCTGGACAAAAGCTTCATTGCTTAAAAAATACAATATTAACACTTTCTTGTGTATACAAAGTGAAACAATGAAACAAGAAAAATAATTTTATTTTACAAGACAAAAAATTGTAAAAATAACTTAAAAATTTGAAAAAAAAAGACAATTTATGTAAAAAAAAAGTTAAACAGTAAATACTTTTTTTTTTTAATGTTTGAATTTTCGAACTAAACATTTATTTTTACTATTAAAATATCAACTTTATACCTATTTTTATGATGCCAAATGTGTTGTACGTTGCGATACAAAACATTGAGAAGGATACTAAAGACCTTTATCTGGATTAATACATGTATCAGTGATACACTTAGCTGTACAAAGAGGCACATATGAGAATGTGAAAGAATAAGCACTTGACATGCTATTATAGAAGTGGATAAATCTGGCTACATCCGGGAAGAACAAGCATTATGTTCTTCATTTTGTTCTTTTGTTAAATTGGTAAAAAAAAAAAGTCAAGTTCCCCTTCTGGTCTATATGGCAGATGATAGGGTCATCTGTTTCTGTGGCCTACGGTTAACAAGGGTGTCATGTGGCACAACGACACACCGCCTTTACTTTTCCCTAACTTAGGTCAGGTTCCCATTAGAGCTGGGTGGACTCCGAGGCGACCGAAGATCACGAAATTAAAAATCCCAGTCTTCACCAGGATTCGAACCTCGGTCCCCGGTTCGGAAGCCAAGCGCTTTACCGCTCAGCCACCGCGCCTCCGATTCTATTGGTGCTTTATGTTAAAACAATACAAACGAAGCAAGACAAATGATGTTTATGAAAGATGTAGTAATTAATAGCTCGTGTATTACTTTCGAAATCATGCTAATTTTCATTCTCTTGCAATGTCAAGATCTGTGCCATTTTACGTCTTATGAGAAGATCCTTTCCCTTTGCAACTTCTTGTGTGACTAAAGAGGCCAATCCTTGATACACATCTGTGGTCGCAGGTTGGGCATCTATAGTCACCAGGCGGCGTTGCATTTTCACATTTCTTTCTACTTTTCTTGTATATAGCATCTGCACTCTGGGCCCTTCCTTTAAGCTCGTTCTACAAGTGGATCTATCCAGTGCTCGTTTGTCTAAAATTTGAAATTATTGATGCAAGCAGAAAAGAGAGTTTTTTTGTTGGAAATATTTCGGATGTTTGTTTATAATGGAAGATCCATCCAAGCCCAAACGTCTCTCATAAGGGTGAGGGATTTTGTAGAGGTTCATGTCGCGTTTGCATACATCTGTACACTGTAGAAGTGGACGACCAGCGGCTCTCCTGCCTTCTGTTAGATCACTATACAGAATGTCTTGTGGCATTCTATAAATATCAAGATAGAGATTAATGATAACACTATAGACATTCTTCCTTGTGGTATTAGACCTTCTGGCATTCTATGAATATCAAGATAGAGATTAATGATAAAACTATAGACATTCTTCCTTGTGGTATTAGACCTTCTGGCATTCTATGAAAATCAAGATAGAGATTAATGATAACACTATAGACTTTCTTCCTTATGGTATTATAGACGTGAGCAGGTGGGAGTTCTGACACGTTCTACATGAAGTCTGTTAGGGCATCGTAACGCCGCTCTGTAAAACTGAACCTAAAATTGCAGAAGACAAGAAAACAGGACCGGCAAAAGAAAAACGCCAAAAAAACAACAACATTTAGGTAGCTGACACAAGCTCGAACTGGAATTACCTGCACAGTTTGCAGCCGAACATTTCGTGGTCACTCTGGTCTTACCAGCTATTGAGGAAGCACAAAACTGCAGTTGAAAGCCTTCATCCCGCTGGATTACATAGTCATTATCGTATCGCGACGGACGAACTAAGCAAAGACATTGGACTGAAGTTACGTTTTTCAGTCATCCTAACAGTTAATGTAATCACTACAAAGACAATAACAACATGATAAAAGTAGTAATAAAGTGTCCCTTTCATTTCTCGCGATATATAGGGGAGACGATGTAAAGGTCAAATGTTTCTGTAGTCCATGGTAAACGAGGACGTCATGTGGCCAGCACAACGGCCAACCGCCTTTACTTTTCTCTAACTAATGCCATGTATCCATTATAATTGTGTGGACTAATAGGCGCTTGAATGATTCCGATAATAAAAATTTCATTGGCATAGAAATGACATGAATCAATAAAAAAATATTTACCAATTAGTTAATTAATTACTGGTAATTTTTTTTTTCGTTTGACACTAAAAGGGAAATTAATCCTTTATTATTCCCAGATACAGATATTTATGTTGGGTTTCGTCCCCCTAGATAGTTATAGTTATTTCTCCCTCACCCATTCTCGGATCAAGTTGATTTTTTTTTTAATTATTTATTGCCATATCCAAACATGAATGAAGTTAAAAATTAAACTGTTAGTCAATACTTACTTACTTAATCCTGTTTACTGCCAGGGGAGCATAGGACCGCAACCACACCTCTCCACCAAACTCGGTTCTGAGCAGCTTTCTTCATCAGCTCCCATGTCATTCCAGCACCCTCAGCTTCACTGATGACTGACATCTTCCAGGTTTGCTTGGGTCTGCCCACTTTCCTCTTTCCTTGTGGGTTCTAGTCAAGTGCCTGCCTTGCAACATTAGTAGCTGGTTTTCGAAGGGTGTGTCCTATCCAGCTTCATTTTTTGTTTTGTGATGTCTTGGGCTATGGGCTTTTGTCTAGTTCTGTCCTACAGATTGACATTAGCTATTTTTTCTGGCCACCTAATTCCTAATATCCGGTCTAGGCATCCGTTAACAAAAGTCTCGAGCTTTTCAATCTTTGTTTTAATCAATAAATAATTGTTAATTAATTCTTTTTTGTGATATCAAATAATGGAAATAACTGCTACATTATTGAGAGTATTACTTGTAAGTACGGAGTTCTTTATCGTAGATAAGCTTTTTTTTCCTTGCTAGTTTTTATGAAAGTCAATGTTTGTTTCTTTTACATGTTTCGGATGTTCCTTCAGAGTTGAAGATAATTACTTTCTAGTCCAATCTCCTGCAGGACGACGGGGGATGGAAGCGTGCAGGGTTTGAACCGGGGACCATGGATAAATCTGAACGACAGTCCAGCGCGCAAACCGCACGACCAGGCAGCCATCCAATAGAAAACTTTAAAACAGGATTAAAAATAGAAACGAATGTATCTTTTTTGTTACAAATGTATCATCGCTTTATTTCTTTCAAAACTTCCTGGTCTGCAAGTTGTTGCAGTAAGCTAAATCAGACGATCTAATACAATAAGTGATATCTAAAAGTAAACACATGACGACTTCTTAGACCCACTTGACATTTTGTTTTAGTCATTTGTTGGCATGAACATGACTTTCGTTTGCTGCCCATCCCAGGCAACTGTTGGCATAAGTGGCCATCATGATATTTTAGATAATTCAAAGTTCTGATGCAACGGCTACTTTTTTCTTTTCTGAAAGCAAATAATATAATTTCTTAAATCAGTTATGCGAGCATTTATTTTTTCATAAAAATACATCTTTTTTACAACTATTCCCTATCGATAGTAACAAACACTGTAGGATTTTCAGTAAGGGTGATAACTATTAACAAATTTTTTAAACACAATTATGCAAATAGTTTTAGATTTTTGGTCAAGAACATTCATTTTTTAAATTTTATTGCTAAGTTATGTAAGTTCTGTCATACTAAATAATACATGTACAAAATAAATGTTAACTTTTTTTTTTAAAGAGAAAATATCTATTTACTATGTCAATAACCTGAACATAATTTAAAACAATTAATAAGTAGTTTTTTTTATTTCATATTATCATGACATAATGACATTGGCGTTGCAAAAAGAATTTCGTTATCCGGAAATTTTGTTACTTACGCGTTAGAATGATAGATTGACTCTTTACAAAACAATTAGATACTCATTATAAGACATTAGTTAGGCCAGGTTCACATCTAATTTTACATTCACTTTCACCTATCCATTGGTCTGCTGGACTTCGGGGCACACACAGGATCTGTCAACCTTCTTTCTCCATTCCATTTGCCTTTCATAGAATTTCATTATGATATTATTTCTGAAAATATTGAAACCTGCCTTTTTTCCTGCCTGGATGGACCACTTAGGGAGCCGATTTTGAGTTTGTGTTTCTACACCAATTGTCTTTGTAACCTTGTTTTGTTTTGTTTTGCTAATCAAAATTGCTATTCTGAAAGTTTCCGGATTGTAATATGAATTTCTCTTTTTTCTTCCATCATCAGTTTCGTTTCAACTTTTATCGAATTCAAATGTGTTTTAAAAAAAAAAACCTTTATGTTTTTACTCCATCAGTGTTTCTCAAACTATGCTGTGCAACTTGCTGATAAGGGGACGCAAAGCAGCAAATGTGTTCAATTTATTTTTCACAAGCACAAAGTGTGTTGTATTGACAACACAGTTATATTTCCATGTTTGAAGACGGCATTAAAATAAATGTTTTAAAAAGTAATATATATATATATATATAAGAGACTTGCCAGATATTATCATTGGCCAGCGGGTCTTAATTTGTATACTAGTAATTTACTAATTTAATTCAATAGAAACAAATAAACAAAATAATAACACTACAAGTAAATGGTGAATGTAAAATTTATTTACCAAAAAATGTGTCGGTTTATTTCATGGACATACAGAATGTAAGGAATAATTCTGCTCTAGTCGTCAGGGGCGTTACAAGAGGTGTTGCTGAATACGTTCATGAGCCTTATGAACCTCTATTGTCTCTCGCATAGAAGAATTGAACAATTCTGCCAACTTCTTGATTGGACTTTTTTTGAATAGCTTTCTATAGTGCAACTTTTATGCTTATAGCATGATCAGAACGCTATGGTTCCATCTCTTCTGTAGACCAGTGGGTGGAGAGGGTATCTGGGAGAAGGGTTTCAGTTCTGCCTTTAGAGGCTCAGTAAACACAACTCTGATAAAGGTGTCGAACCTCTTGCTCCCTTTATATGTAACCAAACCAATCTTATTACGTACAAAGCATCTTGGCCAAACATAGGCTGATTTTTTTTCTGTAGGTGTGAAGGAGTGTGTTTTAGACGCAGGGAGAATGCATTACTGCAGTTCAGAATGCATGAAATCGCTTGAAGCCAGAACTCGCCACCACGAAATTCAGGGAGACCTAGATTTGATCCCCCAAGACCTTTGTTGGATAAGTTCCCGGATGGCTTTCACGGATGAATGAGTGTATGTGTATGTATGTGTGTGTATGTGTGTGTATATGTGTGTATGTGTGTGTATGTCTTGTGTGTGTAACAAGTTTGGCTTTTACTTCTCTAAAAACATTGTTTTGAGTCGTGTGCGATGACCCCACCAATCGGAGGATCTATGAGGCTGCTCTATGAGGCTGCTCTATGAGGCTGCACCCCCTCCCCATCCACAACAACAAGTGAACCTTCGTTCTTCCCTCAGGGTGAGGATAATGAATATCCTCCAGAAACTCAAAACATGGAAGTACCAGTCAACACCCCTACGGTGATACAAGAAAGGAAAGAACCCCTGGTAGACTCTGAGGACCTTCGAGCGCTTCCTCTTGAAAATACCCCACTTGACGCTCAGGAACTCACTAGTGACTCCCAAACTGTAGAACAGGATAGTCAACCCCGTTACAACTTGAGAGAGAGAAGAACCAGACCGAACTATAGAGTCTAGAGTTGTTCCTTTATTGCACTACATATGTTCTACATAAACTGGCATTGTTTATCTCTTGCTACTGATACTAGAGTTTACTTTTCACTTACTTACGTACATGTCTACTTACTACACTATTTGTTAATATTTAAAACAGAAACTATTAATTGTTTATAAGTCATACAACAGATACTGGTTTTTAGGTTTCTTTGCATCACCATTCACTATTGTTTACAAGAGAAATTAATATTTCGACACTATTTATTGATCTATTGTATTACAGGCACTGGCATTCTCTTTTATTTATGCTATTGGCCTACTATATTACTATACTTGCTATTTTAATTCTAGGCGGGGTGAATGTGGTGAAATAGTTGCTATTTGTTTATGTTTGTGTAACGTCGTGAGAATGTGTTCACAACATTGATTTAGTGTGCTACAGTCCAAGTCTCTTTCGTCAGTTCATGTGTCGTTCTAGTTTAATAAAGCCTTGTTTTAGGTTACTCTTCAGTGTTCCTTTATTTCTTATTCGGTTCTCTCTTCTCAGCAACACTCTACCTGGGCTAGATAGCCAAGTGGGGATAGATATCCCGAAGGAGGATTTCCGGTTGAACCGGAAAACTCTCTCATGTGGAGTTTCGTTTGTTGCCGTAGATAGTAATGATCTAATCGAGTATAGGGCCTGGTTCAAGACAAGCTCCCATATCGAGATCGGGAGATCGAGGTCTTTCAGTGCTAAAGTAACAGCGTTCCATAGAGTTTTGTTTAGTCGTTCAATTTGTCCGTTGCCTGAAGGATTAAAGGCGGTTGTTCTACTTGTAGCTATTCCCCTCTCGTGCAGAAAGGATTGCACCTCCCTCGACATAAAGGACGTGCCTCTGTCAGAATGGACGT
Organism: Biomphalaria glabrata; assembly: GCF_947242115.1. Lineage (NCBI taxonomy): Eukaryota > Metazoa > Mollusca > Gastropoda > Planorbidae > Biomphalaria > Biomphalaria glabrata. Next base: position 5,756,664 of record NC_074721.1, on the reverse strand, counting down.
ACTCTGGCATCCCAACAAAGGAAAACAGCTGATTTAAACACTTTATGACAGTGGATGAGGACATATCGGGACATGGGTAGGCAAATGGGAAGCGTGAGTACTCATCCACCATTGTTAATAAGTATTTATTGTGAGTAGCAGATGGGAGTGGCCCCTTAAAATCAATGCTTACTCTCTGAAATGGTTGGGTAGCTTTGATGAGGGTGCCTGAAAACTGTTTGAAGAATCTAGGCTTCAGTTCAGCGCAAGTTTTACATTGGTTTACCACTTTGCGGACGTCCTCGCAGGAAAAAGGTAAGTTCTTAGTCCGAACGAAATGGAGGAGTCTCGTGACCCCTGGGTGACAGAGGTTGTTGTGTAACAGTTTGAGGTCTTCTCCAGTCATTGCTGACGCAAAGTGGTTCCTTGAAAAGGTATCCGCCGCAGCGTTTTGTTTCCCGGGTCGATATACGACGTCATATTGGAAACAACTAAGCTCCAGTCGCCATCTTTGAATCTTTTCGTTTTTGATCTTGCCCTTGTTCTGCTGGTCAAACATAAAAGACACTGAGCGTTGATCTGTAACCAATGTGAAGGGTCTACTGATAAGGTAATGTTGCCATTTTCTCAGGGCTTCTACGATAGCGTATGCTTCCTTTTCCACTGCTGAGTGTCTGCGTTCACTATTAGTGAGTGTTCTTGAAAAGAAGGCGACAGGACGGCCGTCTTGATTAAGAGTGGCGGCAATCGCGATGTCAGAGGCATCTGTTTCGACTGTTAGTGGTCGATTGTAGTCTATCGTCGACACAGCAGCGTTTTCAAGTTCGTGTTTTAGCTGTTTAAAAGCTTGTTGTACTTGTTCAGGGGGAGGAAAGGCTTTGTTGTTCACCAATAAATGGACCTTGTTGGAGAAATTTGGGATCCATTGAGAATAATAGGACAGTAGTCCAATCACCCGCTTTTGTGATTTCATGTCTTGTGGTGGAGGTAGGTTTCTCAATGCTTGAAATCTTTCGGGGTCTGGTCTTTATTGCCCTTGTGAGATTTCGTAGCCTAGGAGGCATACTTTATTAGTCGCAATAGCACTTTTATCATTGTTGAAGGTGATACCGTACTTTTTAGCGGCATTGAGAAATCTCTGTAGATTCTGGTCGTGGCTAATGGAGTCAAGTCCGCAGATGGTAACGTTATCCACGTAAGCGAACGTGTCCTGTAGCCTTGCCTCCTCAATTATCGTGTTGATCGTCCTTTGAAATGCGGCGACTCCGTTTGTCACTCCAAAAGGAATGCGGCAAAACTGATAAAGCTTTCCGCCAGCCTCGAACGCCGTGTACTGCTTTTCATCATCCCTGATAGGTATCTGGTGGTAAGCGCTTTTGAGGTCAAATGTACTGTACATTGAGTATTTAGATATTTCCTGCACCAGTTCATCCACTTTTGGCACGGGATACGCGTCGAGGTAAGCGAATCGATTGATGGTTTGGCTATAGTCGATAACCATTCTCTTTTTGTGCCTTTCATTCGTTGTTACAATTATCTGGGCTCGCCACGGGACGTGGAAGGCTCAATAATTTTGTCAGATAGAAGTCTCTTGATTTCAGTTTGAATGAATTTGGAGTCAGGCATAGAATATTTTCTAGATTTAGTGGCTATGGGATGGCAGTTAGGAGCCAGATTAGCGAAGAGGCGAGGGGCTTCAACTCGTGCAGCTTTCAGCGTACAGACCTGGAGAGTGCTTCGTTTTCCTTCAAATGGGATCATCAGTTTTTCGTGCTGGCTGATGAAATCTAGCCCTAAGATTACATCAGATACTAGTCCATCTAGTAGTGAGAGCTTAACACTTTCATATTGTTCATCTTTGTACTTTATTTTAGCGAAAATATGGCCGTGAGTAGTGCGAGAAAGATGTGTAGAGGCCATGTAGATTCTGTTTCTGGACGTTTCTAATTTCCATTTGTACCTTTTAGCAATTGAAGAAGATATATAGCTTTCACTGCTCCCCGTATCTACGAGAGCCTTCAATGGTACTCCATTGACGAGTATTGAAATAGTAGATTTAGTAAGACCGGACGCTGGTGTCGATGCCCAGGAAGATCCAACGGTTGTAGTCCGAGACGTGTCATCATCTGCTTTCACTATGGCTGAGGTTGTAGATTTGAGTGTCTGTCTGGTCGATTTACAGACTTTCTGGAAATGGCCCCTCTTACCGCACAAGTTGCATGTAGCGTCACGGGCCGGACATCTAAAGCGTTGATGTGGGCTGTTTCCACAAAAGAAACATCTTTTACTAGTCGCCGCACTCACCTCGTGTTCTACTTTTGTCATTGGAGAAAGGCTCTCCTCGTCGGCGCTAGCTCCACAGGGAGTTTCAGAGTGGATGTTATACGCCATGGCATGGTTATGGGCATATTCGAGTTGTCTTGCCTCTTCATAGGCGCACTGTAGAGTTAGAGTAGATTTCTCTAAGAGTCGCAGCCTTATGCTGTTTGAAGCCAGTCCAGTAATGAAGGCGTCTCTTACGAAGACAGCTTTGAAGTCACAGTCTTTGGCCATACTTTTAAGCTTAAGTAGGAAGGAGTCAACGGTTTGTCCGTTCTCTTGTCGACAAAGAGTTATCATGTGCCGTGCAAAAATTTCGCTTTTAGGCTTCACGTAGACATTTTGTAGAACTTTGATTGATTCTTCGAACGTTGTACACTCACTTATGTACTGAAATACGCTCGAATAAACGTAGTTTTCTAGTAATTTCTTTTTGTCAATCTCGCAATGAGAGACTGAGGAGATGAAATTCTCAAATGTTCTCAGCCAGTGCAGCCACTTCTCGGCAGCCGATGGCGAGCTAGGCTCTATGTCCAGCTCTTTTGGCCTAAATAGACGTTCCATTTGTATTACTACTTTTACTTACAGACTGAGAATAGTGTTGAACGAAAATCCAAAAAAGATACGTGAGGCACATAGATCCATGAAAATTTCTAGTTTAATAAATTGTAATAAGAAATAAAGGAACACTGAAGAGTAACCTAAAACAAGGCTTTATTAAACTAGAACGACACATGAACTGACGAAAGAGACTTGGACAATCGGAGGATCTATGAGGCTGCTCTATGAGGCTGCTCTATGAGGCTGCTCTATGAGGCTGATCTATGTATGAAGCTGATCTATGAGGCTGCTCTATGAGGCTGCTCTATGAGGCTGATCTATGTATGAGGCTGCTCTATGAGGCTGCTCTATGAGGCTGCTCTATGAGGCTGCTCTATGAGGCTGATCTGTGTATGAGGCTGATCTATGAGGCTGCTCTATGAGGCTGCTCTATGAGGCTGCTCTATGAGGCTGATCTATGAGGCTGATCTATGAGGCTGATCTATGAGGCTGCTCTATGAGGCTGATCTGTGTATGAGGCTGATCTATGAGGCTGCTCTATGAGGCTGATCTATGTATGAGGCTGATCTATGAGGCTGCTCTATGAGGCTGCTCTATGAGGCTGCTCTATGAGGCTGATCTATGTATGAGGCTGCTCTATGAGGCTGCTCTATGAGGCTGCTCTATGAGGCTGCTCTATGAGGCTGATCTATGAGGCTGATCTATGAGGCTGCTCTATGAGGCTGCTCTATGAGGCTGCTCTATGAGGCTGATCTATGTATGAGGCTGCTCTATGAGGCTGCTCTATGAGGCTGCTCTATGAGGCTGATCTATGAGGCTGCTCTATGAGGCTGATCTATGAGGCTGCTCTATGAGGCTGCTCTATGAGGCAGCTCTATCAGGCTGATCTATGAGGCTGCCTAGTTTGCATATGTGTAATATTTACTAATAGTGTAACAAATGAATTACAATTGATTTCAATTATATCTATATTCAAGTAAGCTCGATGACCCGAAGAGCCTATTGATGCAAGTAGAAAGGATATTTTTTTTTTACATATTTCGGATGTTCCTTCAGAATCGAACCCCAGCCCACCGAGACGACCATAGCTAACAACATACATTGAAAAAAAATAATTGAATTCGTCGAAAAGAAAAATGAATCAACTATTTTTTAACAATTCGTATTATCTTTATTTGGCCTTAAGAAATTATATCGTACAATTTGTGAACTTCACTTTAGAAAAATGAAAAAGTTTTGCAAACTAAATATATGTCCAAACAAAAGGTCCACTCAAGCATGACGTGTCCTGCGAACATCGAAAAGTTGAATTGCATTTATAATGATTTAATCGTTAGGAAAACAAGTGAGCTTTAGTGTCTGTTTTGTTTTTTTTTTCAGACCTCACTCTGTTGTCTGGTAAATAGTTATAACACCTTATTTCTCCCACAATCTCGGATCAAGTGGAAACTGCGCGTTGTTCCTAGCAAAAAATAACAATCAAAATAAAAAAAAACTAATTAAATAACGTTAATTAATTAGGTAATTTTGTTTGATATCGGAAAAAGGGAAATAAAATGTACATTATTTAGATATTTCGCTGTAAAATGTGGAGTTCTTCCTATTAGATAAAATTTTTAAAGCTATTTTATAAGTGCTTTCTTTTTTCTTTTTTTTTTTTTTTAAAGGTGCCTTGTATCTTCCATGGGATGATGAAATGTTATAAAAGCAAACACATAGTCATATAATGTAGACAAATACGGACGAAAAAAACGCACAAAAACTCATACATATAAGTAAACATTTACACACATAAATATATTCATAATTACACACATAATTTACATGCTTACACAATTCTCAATTATGAATATGAGTTCATGGATTTCAGAGCTCATTAACTGCCGGAACACGAGCCACAATCACAGTTTGATAAGAGTTATCTTGTTGCTTTCATCTTTGAAGACTTAATTAATTAACACACACTTCTATTCTGTATTAGTAGTAATGTTGATATACAAGACTAAGCGTATCTTAAGGTTAACAAAAAAATAAATGGAAATTTTTGTTTCTGGATATCCGAAACAACGAAAAGAAAACAATTGATACCCACGATCCTGATTCTTTTACACAAAATATTCATTTAAAACTTGCAGGAGGTCATACTTGAGATCCAGTCTGAATTCGTTAAGCGTAAACATTTCAGCATTTCAACATGTGGCCAGACAGATATTTTAAATGAATCGGTTTATTGACACATTAAAAAATTAAAATTCTTCTATTCTGTTCCTAACACTTTGAATCAAATAGAACTTTTGAACTACTGTTCGCTATGCTACAGTATCTTTCTATCTCTTTACTTGTTGCGCTAAACAATAAGGGTTAGGGTCGTCTACATGGGCTCTGTCATGACCACCTCTTGGCCTTGTTCGACGTAATGTGGTATTTCTAGCCACTTCTGATGCGTCTACACCAGCCTCCACATCAACTTCCCTTTTCTGCCTGGGGCTCGTGGGTAAGGAATCACAAGACGTATCTTCACCAGCTGGATGGTCTCTTGCAGAGCATTCGTTCCCAGATTCTGCAGTCTCATTGCTAGTTAGTATTTTGTAGTTTTGATAGATAACGTCCCCTTGAGTATTTGCATTACATCTAGCTACGAAGTCTGCATCACTGTAAGGTGACGCCTCTGAGTCTGTAGTGATGTTGGCTTGAATATTATGTGCCAGTAGATAATCGTCAGAATGGTCTCGCCTATTTAACATAGGTCCAGCCTGATCATAACATTGTGATGCTTTCGTTGTGCTTATAATATCAACGCCTTTATTTGATTGTAATGTATTCCGTCTTAGATTGCCTCCCTTTATATAGTTTCCCCAACACATACAGTACAGGAGACAAAGGAAGATCATACAAATAGACGCGGTTAATGACACTACTACTATTATAACTAAATAAGATTCAGGAAATCGATCATTTGGCAATTCAAGAGTAGAGTTGACTGTAGTTATGTTAGCTGGATTTGTTGCCATAGTGTGTGTGAATGGGTTGGCTGAAGAAATATTCATTGTTGGTAAAATTTCGAGTTGACAGTGAAACAAAATTCAGTCTTGAAATGTTATCCGTCTCCGTATTCCTCTAAGCATGAAAAGTTTACAGTTAAAATGTTGGTGGCAAACTTTTATTTACAGATACTTCCCTGTACAGTGCATTCCTTTAATAATCCGGACACTCTTCTTGAGTAGTTCAAAGAGTGCTAGCAGAAGAACAACGAATTGCGCATTTGTCTTTGTTAGACTCCAGTGCTAATGAAACCTAGTTTTGGACAACAAAGAATATAATTTTAGAAAGAGAATAGAAATTGAATTAAAGATTAGACTGACTCTATTCAATGTTTGTTTTGTTGGTTAAGAGCTTGGCTTCCGAACCTGAGTTCCTGGATGATTCGAAACTCAGTGAATACTGGAATTTTTAAATTCGGGATTTTTACTGCTCCCCTGAGTCCACTCAACCCCTAATGGGTACCTAAATTTAGTTGGGGAAAGTAAAGGCAGTTAATCGTTGTGTTGGCCACATGACAGACTGCTCTTTAACCGTTGGCCAAAAAAAAAAAGATGACCTTAACATCATCTGCCCCATAGATCGCTAGTTCTGAAAGGAAGACTTTTTTTTCTTAACTTTACATGATTATATATCCATGTATCCATATTTAAAGATGGTTATTTTTTAGCTGACTATAGGCTGATTTTGATCTCACTTTCTAAAGTTAACTCTTTAGAAAAGGACAAACAACTTTAGGATGTAACAAAATCGTACATATTTAAAATCTTCATGTTTTATTTACTGCTACTGGCCACGAAATCATTTGGCAAGCCCCTTATTTAATATGTTTATATTTAGAGAGTATTATCATATAGCATATTTTGTTGTTATGGTTTCGGTCGCAGTATAGTGTGGCGCGAATGCAGAGTGGTGCGAATGTAGAGGGGTGCGAATTTAGTGTGGTGCTAATGTAAATGTAAATGCAGAGTGGTGCAAATTTAGTGTGCTGCGAATTTAGTGTGGTGCTAATGTAGAGTGGTGTGAATTTTGTGTAGTGCGAATTTAGAGTGGTGCTAATGTAGAGTGGTGTGAATTTTGTGTAGTGCGAATTTAATGTGGTGCTAATGTAGAGTGGTGTGAATTTAGTGTGCTGCGAATTTAGTGTGGTGCTAATGTAGAGTGGTGTGAATTTTGTGTAGTGCGAATTTAGTGTGGTGCTAATGTAGAGTGGTGTGAATTTAGTGTGCTGCGAATTTAGTGTGGTGCTAATGTAGAGTGGTGTGAATTTAGTGTGCTGCGAATTTAGTGTGGTGCTAATGTAGAGTGGTGTGAATTTAGTGTGCTGCGAATTTAGTGTGGTGCTAATGTAGAGTGGTGTGAATTTAGTGTGCTGCGAATTTAGTGTGGTGCTAATGTAGAGTGGTGTGAATTTTGTGTAGTGCGAATTTAGAACGGTACAAAAGCTTTTTTTTTTTTTTTTATATATATATGAAGGTCGTCATAGAAAACTTAAAAAGCCGGCTGACTATGTTTAAAAGCAGACTAGATTATTGTAATTTACTTGTTGCATTTTACATAATAGAGATTGCAGCCGCCTGTTTTAAGGTTTGTCCTGCGCAGTAGAAAAAGAATGGATGTCGTCCTTTGAATAAGACAAAGATTTAATGCAGAAATTCCATCAAAATTAATTATTCATTTAAAATCAAAGTAAACTGAAGTTGCTACATACCTCTGATTCTAAAAAAATCTTACTCAAATTGCAAGAATATAATTGTCTGTGGAAGAATGTCCAATAGTTTGACAAATACATAAAATTGGCAAGACTAAACTGTTTAAATGACATTCATTTCAATTTAAACTTAATTAAACAATGAAAAATACTTTTGTTAGTTGAAGCATGAGTAGAATATAAATAACATCTACATACATTAACACCGCATGACCGTACCGTAGCTTTATATTAAACTGTAAATGATGTCTTAGTTCAAAAGATTTTGTTAAATCCAATAGTCATCATGGAAATTCGAACGGAAACCACACTTTCAGAAAACTTAACCCTTTTACTCCTTAGCTGTGAAGTGAATGAGATCATCCCTACCGTAGTGTGTACAGCATAGATGCTTTATTATGTAAGATAGGCGCTTGAAAGTTATATAAATAATAAGAAGGGGAAATTAACCAATTGACTTCTATGTTATAGTAAGATCAGTTTGACATTGATGACTAATATTATAAATAAAGTGTTTTTTTTTTAGTATGAAACATTCAGTGGTGTTATGACGTTTGATATACATAGTACAGTCACATGATGAACCAAAGCAGCCAAGCAACATTTCTTCATTTGTAAGTTTACCCTTTCTTTGCGTTCGTGGGGGGGGGGGGGGGGGGATTTGTTTACATACTAATCACAAGAAGTTTTTTTTATATGAAGTTTTAGAAGATTTTTATGTTGTACTTTTTAATGAAAGTTTTTCTCTCTTTGGTCACATTTTGAATTTTTTTGTTCAATGTTATATTTAGATGTGAGAAAATACAAAGAGAGAGAGAGAGAGAAAGAGAGAGAGAGAGAAAGAAAGAAAGAGAGCGAAAGAGAAAGAGATAGAGAAGGAGAGAAAGAGACAGAAAGAGCAAGGAAAAAGAGAGAAAGAGAAAGAGAGAGAAAGAGAGAGAAAAAGAGAGAGCAAAAGAAAAGGAAAGAGAAAGAGAGAGAAAGACAGAAAAAGAAAGAAAAAGTACAAAATACAAAGAGAGAGAAAGAGAGAAATTTTGTAGCGTTTAATATACCCCTATAACAATAGCATGTGTTGTTGAAATACTCGATTAATTATTGATTATTCCGTAGTCTTTATATTGAAGAGATAGCTGTTACAGATTTGTTTCTATTTATGACATGTTCGCATTTTACAAATAAAAACAGGTTTCAGCCATTCGAACAAAATCAATGAACTATTTTGCTCCTGTTATTGCAGACATGAATCGCGCTATACATGAAACTTAATCTAACTTGTGATTATGCTTATCAACATGTTTGGTTGGAAAATACCTTCACAGATTTCACTTAGGCACACACAAAATTATCTATACATGTAGCACTGAAATGGACTCTATTCAACTGAGTGATTAATATATCTTAGTTTTTTTCAGAAGTTAAGTCCGATAACTCTGTCTAACGACTCTTTAATGCCAAAGAATACTCATTGCATGGCGGTGGAGTTATGGTTTCGAAAGGGGATCTCGGAAGAAAGCTTACGTTCTGCCTTTTGGTGTTCAGCAATCAAAACTCAGCTAGAGTCAAATTTCAATATGCCAATGCTGGTATACATCAATATTGGAACTCTAGCCCCCTTTTGTTAAATCAAGCGTTATTTGGCTCTCAGCTACTCGTATCACTTGAGAAAGTCGTTTTTATAAATTAAGAAGTTAGAGTTATAGCAAATGCTAAATGTACGTATACAACGAAAATGAGCATATGTGTGTCATGTGGTTTATGTATCAGGGTCTCAGGAGAAGTGCAAATATTTGTCTTCTTGAACAGTCAAGATTCGCTCATAAAGATTAAACATGTAAAGGAAGACAATTCGTTTCCCTGTTCCAGAAACTTGTACACGTTTTGTATTGCTAAATAAAATCTTTGAAATTTTATGAAGTGGAAGACAAGTTAATTTCAGGATCCATTAGTTTATAACGTGCACGTTCTGTGAACCTATCATAGTATGTATCTTATTTTATATAACAGTATGTGTTATTAATTATTAGTGTATGTTTAAGGTGTTTGAGAATTCTACTTTAATAATTAAAAGTTGATGTTTTTATTCTTAAAATAAGGTGCACAGGAGTACTCTACCGAAGCTAAAAGTTTTCGCAAATTATTTAAATTCAGTTCATCGAATCTGAGTTGCAAATATTACTACCGCACATAGTAAAACATATTAACCGCTCCATTCGCGTTTTTATTGTTCCCGAACGTGGATCATATATTTATGTAGTGAATGAAGCTCCAGCGTTACAATTTGAAGGTTTAAATTTTTTTTTTTTTGGGTGGTGGGGTCTGTGGCACGTTTCTTTGACCTCTTTATGTACATTATTATTGTTATTATATCTTTTATATAACGCTACTTTCATGCTTATAGCAAGCTCAGAGCGCTTTTTGGTCCAATCTCATTTGTGGACCGGTGGGGGGGAGGGGGTATCTAAGAATTGGTTTTCCGTGCTGCCTTTAGGCGCTCAGTAAACACATCTCTGCCCGAGTCGGGTGTCGAACCTCGAGCTCTCTTCTAGGTAGCCAAGCCAAGCCAAGTTCAAGCGCACTTGGCCTCTTGACCAAAAAAAAGAGCTAACCACACATTCATCTTTATTTCTTTCCTTGTCGAACTTTAACAACGGAATAAAAACTTCCGAAATACAAGTTTAAAATATTGCCACAGTTTGTTTTAAAGATAAGACTTATCAAAATAAAGTGGAGACTTTAGATAACTCATAAATGTAGGGTTGTTATAATGCATGTTTTGTTTTTTTTAAGGAAATCATAAAATGTTGTGTTAGTTTCAACATTCTGATTTACCAAGAAAAGAAATAACTGTAACATAACGAATAAGCCCAAAACTGACATTCATTTCAAGAAGAAAAAAAAAAACAAACACAGAATCTCGTCACTCACATTGTCGGTTGTACTTTTACTAGAAGTCAACAGTTAAAAGTAGCTCATAGAAAAAAAATTTATGTTGATATCCTGAAAAGACTTCGTTAAAGAAGTAGAGATGAAAATCTTTCTTCTGATGACACCGTTAAGTTCTACAACAGAACTAGATTGGAATGAATTTGATCTGGTATGTTTTTTTTTCAGTCCTTTGCTAGAAACCCTGCTTGTCTCAGAAATTGTAGCTTTTCTGTCATTTAATAATAACATATTTTTTTTAAAAAGACAAATTCATTTGAAAATTATTATACAATTTTCATTTGTTTTTATTTAGAAATATATTTAATTATGCTTAACTCCAGCTGGTACATTTCTAGCACAGAAAATATTTTGTCAATATAAATTTAAATGTGCAAAACTTCTATGTTCGGAAATATAAATGTTCCTTAGCATTTTCAACGGTAGGAGCATTTTAGTTACAATCCTAACATCTGTAATGTTTAAGAAAACAGATAAAGAATGTTATGTTTTAATTATTTGTGCCAGTGTGTAAGGAGTAGAAGGTTCTTCATCAATAGCTTCATGCCACTGATGAGCCAATGAATACTCCGTCAAATCAAGATCTTTTAATTGGATTGTTTGAAGATCTTTTGAAACCTCTAACTGATTAGCTTCACCTTCAGGACACAGACAATTGTAATCATTTTTAAACTCTCTCACGTGGTCCCCAAGCCTGTCGTAGTCTTTAATTTGTGCTACATTTTTGTTTTCCACTTTGGCGTTTTGGTAAACGGCCTTTACCGGTCTGGCTGTGGTAGACACATTTGAATAAGACATATTTGGAATTTGGTCTGAGGTGTGATAAGTATCAGACGATGTACTTTGGGCAGAACAAGCGACTTGAGGGATGCAATTTAGTTCATATAGGTCATAAGCGTGACCGTATGTTGCATATGAAGAATCGGCTGCATTATCTAAAGTTTTTGTAGACGGCACATCTATCATACTTAAGGTATTACTTTTTCTCTTTCCAATTAAAGCACAGGTCTTTGAGCTTTTAGTTTTTTTTGTCAGCAATCTTTTACGAAAACAATACACAACAATACCTATACCAAACAATAAACAGACACCAACAACGACACCTGCTATGATAATTTTAGTATCTGAAGGTTGTTTGTTTTCTAAAAGAGTAGTGTTAGGAATCACAGTGGTGCTATAGTTCACTATTGCTGATACGGTATATTTGACTGTATTATCGTTTGTCCATCTCGTTGACGAAGCAGAATTTATGATACTTAGCGTTGAAGGGAAAGTATTTATCCTCTTGATGTAGGAAGTGCAGAAGTTTAAATTTGATGAACAGTGTTGTAGATTCTCATCCTCTATATATTCATCACTCTTCGACCAGCGTATTGTAAACAATGGCGGGTCACATAAGACACTATTAAAACACTTGAGATAACTTTTTTCACAAATAAAATAATACTGTTGCCAAAGCAATTGGAATTTGCAGTAGTAAGAACTGTAATCATAAATATTTACAACATTTTCGCTCGTTAGAGAAACGGCATTATAGATCCAGTTGTTTTGTCGTGTTAAATGTAGTTTGCACGAGTGATAAGCTTTTAGTTTTAAACAGTCGTAGAATCTGTAAAAATGATAAATAAATAAACGCATAAATAAATGCATAAATAAAAAAGAATATATAAATAAATACATAAATAAATAAATGCATAGATAAATACATGTATAAATAAATACAACGGTAAATAAAAAAATGCATAAATAAATAAATTCATAAATAAATGAATGCCTTAATTTGCAGTCTCTATTCAAATTGCTGTCGTATGACTAAATCTAAGGTCTATTAGGGAAATCAAATCTAGACGACCTAGTAGGGCTAGATCAGCGTTGCTCAATCAAACTTGTGGGGCGCTTCTCATAGGGGAAGCGCTAGGTCCCACTAAGTGGGGAGTGACGCGCATGAGGGGAGATGGTGAACGAAAAGCTTTTTTTCTTCTCGTATTTATCAATCTATGTGTAAATATTGTAGTGTTACGACAAAGTATAAAGGGGACTAATTCAGCTTATACCAGCACTTCAGCTAAGTACTATTTCTTTTCCTTGTTAGAGATACCAAATACCAAATATGTATTACCAATAGTTAATTAACTAATTGGTTAATTTGTACTTTATTGATTCTTGTGCTATGAGATAAAAGAAATAATTGTGCGAAATTTCAGCTTGATCCCGAGATTGGGTGTCGGAGAAATAACGTGTACAAAATTTTGTCCAGACAGACAAACAGACAGAGTTTATAGAAGCATCAACTGTTCCAGACCAAATCTACACATGTCATTTATGCGGCCGACATTTTAAAGCGAGGATTGGATTCTATAGCCATCTTTGAGTTCATGATAAATGTGCTCAATTTTGACTACAAAGGAAGAGATATAACATCGGAACCTACCCATCTAGAAGATTCGTTGACTGTACATTGATTATGATGGGGTCGTTTGTGTAAGGTGAGTACGTTTTTACCAAAGCAGATGCTGCAACAATAACAAGGGATGTTGAGCTGAGAACAAGGGGAAGATACGTCCAATTTCTCATTTTTATTTCTGTTTGAGTAAATACATAATTCAGTAATTAAAAGAAAGCGGGTAGTTTTTTAATGTATCTACTTTAAGAATATTAGCACTAGCTTGTGTTTAATTATGAACATTCCTAAAATAAATTAAATTATGTTATTGATACAAATCTTTTTTTGTTAAATTCTCATTATTAGCCCACACTTTCTTCATAAAGAATAGATAGTGAACATTAAAATTTATTTAAATTTATACGTGAGTATAAAATAGTAACATATAACTTTTGTATTTTAAGCTTAAACTTTGTATGTAGCAGTTTAGCTTTGTCCCAAAAATGCCAATTTCCCGAGTTTGATTCCGATCCTGCCTAATTTTATTCTGTACATTTGTACAACGTCTCTTATCAGCTTGAGAATTTATCACGGGAATACCCGCTGACGTATGTGTTTTTAAGATAAAGATTGTGTAGACCTCCAGACCAAATGTAATTATCAGATACTTATGCTTTAAAAAAGTATATCGGTCAAACCAGATCTTTCTCTGTGTGGCCAATTAGCTTGTAATTCATTTTAAAAATATAAATATATATATATATATATATATATAAAGTTTTCGAAAACATTTTCGACCCAGGTTTTTTGTATTTTCCTTTTTGATTTTGACACCACAAAGAAATTTCAAGCTGATAAGAGAAATTGTAATAATAATAAAATAAACTAGTAAAAATATTAAGTTAATGTTAATATTTTTTTTTAATAATTAGATTATGTTTGTGTCATTCTATTCAAATATCTACTAAAACTAGCCATACTTGCCTTGAACTAAGACACATCAATCCATATTTTTCTCTATTTCAACCAACTTTTTCCAAAGTTTGCACATGACGACTTCAACACGCAAAGATTAACGATATATTTGAACAACTTGGGCTGGCAGTCTGGAAATTACGAATTTGAAAACGAGACCAAAGTCTTAAGTGATAAAGTTGATTTTATAAATCAGGGGTGGGCAACCTTTTTGAATCGAGGGCCGCATAATATATATGTATATGTACTTACGACATAGAAAAATAGGTTAGCTAACTATGTATAGTGTCTGTTAATTCAAATTTATACTGTATTATACATTCTTTTTTTCACACTCCTAATTGAAGAGTTACAACAAGAGTTAGCAATTTCTGAAACCAATTTTACGAATTTTTTTTTTTTAATTGCTGATGTCTTTTTACTTTTTACATCACAACCTTTAACCCTAAATGTACAGTTGTACTTAATGTGAACTATTTAACTGTTTACTCTCGTTCGCAAGAGCATTAGCTACTCTGCTTCATCGTGGCGCTCGTGTGGAAACAATTATTAGAGGAAGTGGTTAGGCTAAATGGGTAGCAACACATGACTCCCGTGGGGATGCCCACGGGTAGACGAGAGTCAACCTCTTGCACAGGCGGGGTTGCAAAAAGGTCCCCACAAACACGTCCCACATCCATGCGCTGTTCCTCAAAGGGACCGTTACATAAATGGCGGGTCCCCCACAGTTAGCTTGGTACAACGAAGGAAAATGGCGGATGCTCCCGGTGCCCTCGGCCTTCGGCCATGTGCAGCCATGCATGCGTCGGGGGCCAAAGGCATTGGAAATAGCAATGCTTTACATAGGCATTGACTCGGGTCTCTCTCAAACAGAACTGTGTTCTCACAGTTGTTTTTTTTTTCCGTTTGGCGTCCGAACAGTTTTTTTTTTTCAAACTTAGGGCTCGAAGAGCCTTCGGCTCAGCCCTTGGACACCAACATCAACTCTCGTTCGTAATGTTCAGAACTGCAGAACTAGTGTACTAGTTGTTACCCTTGTGACTGCTGTCAAATTACAGCCAGTCAACATCAACCTTTGATTACAATTGTTTAGTTTCCACACAAAAAAAAGTTTGTTCACAAATGAATGTTTACCCAAATAATATGAATGTTTAGGAGCAAAGATTTTTAAATGTGGAAATACAGCTTCATGCTCTCATTAAACTCCTGTGGAAGAACTGACTGAAACTTCTCTTTCAGGTCATAATTTGCATGGAGTTATGTTCTTCTGAGCTAAATCAGTATCCACGCTAAATGGTGAGCCGATGGTATTGAGAACTGGTTCTTGGCGTCTTAAAATTTCCTTTCATAATTAAGAAATCTAAAATAAGTCTTGTACTTTTAACCATTTCACAAGAAATAGTTTCACCTTTCAGCAAAGAAAAATGAAAAAAACTGTTTTCACTTACTTGCCTGGAGAAATTGGAAAGCCCTGTTTGAAAAGATTTAACATGCACTTACATTGCATATGTAGACGTCTTTAAAAACATGAAATCTGTCTTCCACTCTTCACTAGAAATATTAGTAACATGTTCACAGTTAATGTCCTTCAAGGATTTCTTCCTTGAGATTTTATATGTTTTCTATACTTGCCCATGCTAATCCAACAGATACATCGGAATATTCAAATCTTCATTTGTTGTAACTGCCTATGGTCTTCTATCCCCTCCTAACTGACAATACCAACGTTTATTTGACCTCATTAAGTTAATTCAATTTTTGGTTTTATAAACTTGAATTAGTATTATATAAAAAGAAAAAATGCACTCTTCTATAATGCTAAGCCTCATATAGCATTTCCTGGTTAGGTAAAAAAAAATTATGGAAGTTTAACCATAACATGATCGTGAAACACATGAACCAAATGAATAATTTCTCGGAACGTGGGAAATAAGTACCGAGAGAGAGAGTTATGACCCCTAGCTCTGATATCTAGCCATAATACTAGTTATGCAATAATATGTTATTTAATGCTGCTTTGTGCCGAATTTCCTGTTTAGAGTTTATGGTTAGTTTATTCTTTAAAACAAAAACAACAAGCTGTTTTTCTCAGTCAGAGTTCGAGCTAAATCAGTTGTTACACTTGCCATCTTCTTCCAAGCATACCCAACTCTCAACAGTTTTTCATAGCATTGAATAAATACTGCCATGAGATTGTGTTAGACTGAGTGTATTGAAGTATAGTCAATTAGCTTAATCTTCATTTACTTGAAACTTTTTATAATGAGAGTCTCAAAAATGTATATAGATATTTAGAATTATTTTTAATATATTTGCATTTTTATATGTATTTATTGTGGGCACACCATATTACTGTATGTGTCCGTGGGCCGCATAAAACACTCCGGAGGGGTGCATGTGGCCCGCGGGTCAAAATTTGCCTACCCCTGGTATAAATAGTTCTTTTTTTTTCATCCTTGTAGATCCCTTCTGAATATCGTAACTTTTGATAATCTAGATATGAATAACAAAAACAAATGTCTAGAACAGGGGTTCTCAACCTGTGGGTCGCCCTTGGGGATAGAAAGACGATTTGCCAGGGGTCGCCAAAGACCATTGAAAAAATGGATTGTTATTGTCTATTCTTTTATTGTTGTGTGTGTGTGTGCGGCTGCGGGGGGGGGGGGGGTCGCGGCTGAGTGGGGGATTGTAAAAAGGGGTCGCCGAGCATAAAAAGTTAAGAGTTGCTGGTCTAGAACTTACATTTCGCGAGAGATAGGGAATGATAGTTTTTTTGTGGGCAGTGCTGGACTTACCTATAGGTGACATAAGCTGAGGGCCCCCAAAAAATGGTTGAAAGATATTTTCAATCATTTTGAATAGAGAAAAAAAGGAAAAACATTCCTGTGATTTAAAGGGGCCGTATTGCTCAAAAGTTTAGGGCTTCATTAAGTGAAAGTCCATTTATATGTGAGAGACACAGTGTATCCATAACATTTGAATGTGGGCGTGATTATTTTCCAAGAATAATAAAAGGGTTCTATATTACAATTAGAGATGTGTTTCTTACCTTTGTCAAAAAGAAAGAAACACACAAAAAAAAAACAAAAACAGTCACGTTGGTTGCCCTTTTCAAAACAGCTAGGGGGGTCTGGGAAAGCGCTGTGAGCTCCCTCAGAGACGCCAAACGTTTTCTTGAATTCGCAAAATTCCGAAACAGTTCTTTGTAGATAATTTAAAAGTGTTTTATTATTCGGCCGCTGAACAACCCGCCGGAAAACCCTTAGTGTTAATACAAAACGGCGGGTAATTTTTCCATTAATATTCACACACACGGACTTGAACGTGATGATTTTCTAATTGTTATGGAACAGCAAACATTTCATCAAAGAAAGACACTCGTATAGCGCTATTTATTATCAAACTGCAGCACTTTATTCACTACTAAGTTTCTATCCCACAATCCACACCAACAGGCCTAGACGTTTAACAGACGGTTTGCATTCCTGACCTCACAATACCCCCCCCCCCCCCCCGATATGCTGACCCATACACTCGTCGGGCTGGTACAGGACAAGGGGCGTAACTTGAAGGTGACACTCATACTTCACGACAAACACACAAACACCGAAGTACTTTCACAACACCGCAGTAAGTGAAAGTCGGACCTGCTTAAGTCAATGGACCACTGTATCGTTTATTAAATTTAATTTCAACATAGTTAAAATTACGAAACGATCTAAAATATTTGTGTTATTCATTTGAATATGTTTTGTTACGTAACAAATCTTCAGATCCTCCCTCCCCCTAGTAACAAATGTGTATACCCCCTCCCCCAATTAGCCGTTACGTAATATTCGAACATTCCTTTAAGTAGGAGCGTTTAGTGTTTCATGGGGTTCAGTGAATTTATTTTTAAAAATTATATTAAATAGTTTAATTGTAATGTTCAATATTATAGTATTAGACGTTTTAGAATAAAATTGTTTTGTTTTTTTTAAAGTATTTCTGTTCTGGTTCTGAATTTAGACAAGAATCTCAACCATTATCAGAGTTGATCCTAAACATAAGATAATTTATGAAAAGCAAAACCTATCACATCATTAAATAATTTCATAAAGTAAAAAAATCACAAAAAATAAATAAGGAAACGTAAAATCAAAGTAACCATAAATGGGTAAAAATCTCAATACTGTAAGATTTTTTTCCTTTTTTAAAATCACTCAAAACTTATAAATTACCACTAATTAATTATTTAATTAATTGATTTTTCTGTTGATTAATGCTTTTTTTATGCGGAAAGATTAAACTTAAATCGAGAATGGGAACTGGAAGTGATAACGTGTGCAGAATTTGTAGCAGATCGACAGCCAACGTACACAGTAATAAAAACACGAATAAACAGAAATCCTGGTAAACGACAGATTTTTCTTTGATATATCGACATATTTTTTACTACCTTTTTAATTAAGGCAACTGACTGGAACACTATTATATTGTATTCTAAAATTGTGAGAAAAAAAAAACTAACACAATATTTTAAAAATAATAAACAGCCTTAAAAAAATTCATGAATTTATTTGATCCTCTGTTACTGTTGCCTGTAGACAATTTTACCTACACAATATGCACAATGTTTCTACATTTTAATTTCTCACTGAAGATTAATTAGAAGAAACTTTAAAAAAAAATAATAATGTGTAATACTAATTAAAATACAATCATTTATTTCAAAAAGCATTTAAAAATGTAATTATTTACTTGATTATTTATTATATAATGGTGTGGTAGGGAAGCGTGGTCCAGAGGCTAATTGCGCTTGAACTTGACTTGGGTTGGCTACCTATGAAGGGGGCTCGAGGTTCGACACCCGACTTGAGAAGAGATATGTTTACTGAGTGCCTAAAAGCAGCACGGAAGCCCCCCCCCCCGGTCAACAAATAAGATTGGACCATAGCGCTCTGAGCATGCTATAAGCATGAAAGTAGCACTATATAAAAGCCATAATTTATTTATGTATTTCAACATTAAAATTGCTATTAGTAAAAAAAAAAGCACATTTGAAGTTTTTTTTTTTCTTTATCATTTATGTATATTTTGTGTAAAAATATCTTTCTAAATAAGACATTTTCTAATTTTCCTGACGCAAAACTGAGTCTTGTTACACAATGCTTATTCATTCTATATAATACCTAGGCAAAGAAAAATGAAGAATCATCTGTATTGCATCGCAAGACTGAATTAAATGAGATAATAATGATAATTTCAAACACAAATATTGCAATTTCTCATATAAATAGATACCTTAAAAATGTGAGAACCGTTGCTTTTATTATCTTTATTATGTTAACATTAAAATATCATTTTATTGTCAGTCAGTTAAAGACGTTAAATTATAGTTATGTAACGTAATGATTATTGTCAATATATTTAAAAAAAAAAAAAACTAAGATAAACAGCGTGTTTACACCTCAAACAAAAATGTAAGCTTCTAATAAAATAAACATTGGTATTTTCAGTCAAAGGTTCTAGTAATTTCTAGTCTATCTGATAGGCTATTTCTAAAGAGGGTATAAATATATTGTTATAACCTTGCCATGCACACCGCTATCCAAGGTGCTGAAGGTGCGCACTATTAGAGACTAGACTGAGAAGGATGTTGACATTAGAAGGAAGAGAGCCAAGTTCCGCCCAAGTCTAGAGCTAATGAAAATACTGTGCTTAAGGCAGACGTTTTATGTACGTGTGTTTTCCTCGTGTAAACAAATATATGTGTTCGTTGAGTCGTCTCCCTTCAGTTATTACAATATATTACTTAAAATTTGAAGCGAGAATGTCTCATTATATATTTTCTTCAAAAAGATTGATTATATATATATATATATATATATATATATATATATATATATATATATATATATATATATACACACACTTAAATGCTAAGGTTACATGTCCATTAGATTTGAGATTTAAGTTTGCTGTGTAATTATTGTTGTATCACAAACATTATAAAATATATTTAGCGAAAGATTTCGCAGGATCTGAACCAGGAACGTCGAGAGGACATGTTCCGAACTCATACTATTTGACCAGGTAGACATAATTTGCAATTTACATTCATTAAATAGTCAAACGTATTTTTTATTTAATTCGGGAGGGGTAAATGAGAATGTATATATATATATACTCTAGTGCATGGTTTCCAAAACCTTTTTCCTTAACGGAACACTTTGCAGAATTCTGAGTATATAGCTGAACACCTATTTATTATTTTGGAAAGATTAATTCAATTAATTTTTCCATTAGTTTATGGAACTCCTATTCATGCCCCACTGAACACTAGGGTTCCTCTGCTCTAAGGAATTGAAAAAAAAAAATCATTGTTTATTATTTTAAAAAATGTTGTTGTTTTTTTATTACTATTTATCAGAACCTCTCGCTCCAAAACACCTGTTCTAAAATGACCAGCGAACACGACTGCGAGAAATTTTACATACTCACATGCCATTATCTATATGATTAGCAATTATTATCTATTAAACACCAGTGTTAAGTTTTATTTAAGATACATACATATCGAACACAGATATTTATTGACATGTGGACATTACAACTACATAGAAGAACATCTGCCTTGAGCACAGCCTCTTCATAAGCTCTAGATTTGGTCGGAACTCGTTATTCTCTTTGTAATTTAAACATCCTTCTCAGTCTAGTCTCTAACAGTTGTTATGTTGTTAATATTTATCGTGAATAATTCACAGCATAGCAATTGAACTTTTCCTTTTACACAACTTTGGCTAGGCTATACGTAGCCGATGATACATCAGAATCTATTATTTGTATGTTTTGACTTAATGTGACTCCGGAAAAGCAATTTCTAAGCATTAGTAAATTGTCCACACTCTTTTCTCTGCACTTGTGTCGCTGTTCTGTGAAAATGTATCATAATCAAGATGAGCTACTCTTTCGTGATCTCCTAGCCTGGAGTAGTCTATCATTTCTGCTAATGCTTCTGTCGATGTTTGTGTGGATGTTGGAGTATTATGAAGACTTATACAGACAACATTTTTGTCTGGCTGATTAGTATATTTCATGACTATATCAGATTCATCATCATGGATAGTTTTTATGTGTGCTTTAGAGATTTCTTTTGTCACGTTGTCTTCTGTAGTTGTACCAGTTTCATATAGATCGCAAGTTTCATCATTTCTTCTCAATGGTTTTCCGCCGTTCAGATAGCCAGATAGCTCTAGCTCGATATCATTGTAATTCATCGATTGAAATTTATTACATTCATTAGTCATAGCCTCATTACTTATGATTCTATTGATGCCTGTGTCTTTTTGTTTTCCTTTAAAAACCTTTCTAATAATGCAATACCCAATGAACAACGGAAACAAAATAGCACACACTGCTACAATAACACCTATGATAATTGAGTTTGTATTTAAAGGGCTGTTAGGGTTTTCATCATTAATCGTGTTGTTAGGAAATGTTTTTTTTTCGATATTATTATTATTATTATTATTATTATAGCTTTTATGTAGCGCTACTTTCATGCTTATAGCATGCTCAGAGCTCTTTTGGTCCAATCTCATTTGTGGACCAGTAGGGGGGAGGGGGTATCGGGGTATCTAGGAGTTGGTTTTCAGTGCTGCCTTTAGGCGCTCAGTAAACATAACTCTGCTCGAGTCGAATGTCGAACCTCATGCCCCCTTTTAGGTAGCCAAGGCAAGCCAAGTTCAAGCGCAACTGGTCTCTCGACCACGCTTCCCTAGTAGCTGAGCCAGGTTGAAGATGGATACTGGACTCTAGGGTTGCTGAGACGTAAAGCGTCTCCCCTATGTATGGTGTTGTGGTTGTTGTCCCCGTGTATGGTGTTGTGGTTGTTGTCCCCTGTGTATGGTGTTGTGGTTGTTGTCCCCTGTGTATGGTGTTGTGGTTGTTGTCCCTCTGTGTATGGTGTTGTGGTTGTTGTTGTCCCCTGTGTATGGTGTTGTGGTTGTTGTTGTCCCCTGTGTATGGTGTTGTGGTTGTTGTCCCCTGTGTATGGTGTTGTGGTTGTTGTCCCCTGTGTATGGTGTTGTGGTTGTTGTCCCCGTGTATGGTGTTGTGGTTGTTGTCCCCTGTGTATGGTGTTGTGGTTGTTGTCCCCTATGTATGGTGTTGTGGTTGTTGTCCCCTGTGTATGGTGTTGTGGTTGTTGTCCCTCTGTGTATGGTGTTGTGGTTGTTGTCCCTCTGTGTATGGTGTTGTGGTTGTTGTCCTCTGTGTATGGTGTTGTGGTTGTTGTCCTCTGTGTATGGTGTTGTGGTTGTTGTCCCCCTGTGTATGGTGTTGTGGTTGTTGTCCCCTGTGTATGGTGTTGTGGTTGTTGTCCCCGTATATGGTGTTGTGGTTGTTGTCCCCCTGTGTATGGTGTTGTGGTTGTTGTCTTTCTATTTATGGTGTTGTGGTTGTTATCCCCTGTGTATGGTGTTGTGGTTGTTGTCCCTCTGTGTATGGTGTTGTGGTTGTTGTCCCCTGTGTATGGTGTTGTGGTTGTTGTCCCCTGTGTATGGTGTTGTGGTTGTTGTCCCCTGTGTATGGTGTTGTGGTTGTTGTCCCCTGTGTATGGTGTTGTGGTTGTTGTCCCCTGTGTATGGTGTTGTGGTTGTTGTCCCCTGTGTATGGTGTTGTGGTTGATGTCCCTTGTGTATGGTTTTGTGGTTGTTGTCCCCCTGTGTATGGTATTGTGGTTGTTGTCCCCTGTGTATGGTGTTGTGGTTGTTGTCCCCCTGTGTATGGTGTTTTGGTTGTTGTCCCCCTGTGTATGGTTTTGTGGTTGTTGTCCCCCTGTGTATGGTATTGTGGTTGTTGTCCCCTGTGTATGGTGTTGTGGTTGTTGTCCCCCTGTGTATGGTGTTGTGGTTGTTGTCTTCTGTGTATGGTGTTGTGGTTGTTGTCCCCCTGTGTATGGTGTTGTGGTTGTTGTCCCCCTGTGTATGGTGTTGTGGTTGTTGTCCCCCTGTGTATGGTATTGTGGTTGTTGTCCCCTGTGTATGGTGTTGTTGTTGTTGTCCCCTATGTATGGTGTTGTGGTTGTTGTCCCACTGTGTATAGTGTTGTGATTGTTGTCCCCTGTGTATGTTGTTGTGATTGTTGTCCCCCTGTGTATGGTGTTGTGGTTGTTGTCCCCTGTGTATGGTGTTGTGGTTGTTGTCCCCCTGTGTATGGTGTTTTGGTTGTTGTCCCCCTGTGTATGGTGTTGTGGTTGTTGTCCCCTGTGTATGGTGTTGTGGTTGTTGTCCCCCTGTGTATGGTGTTGTGGTTTTTGTCCCCTGTGTATGGTGTTGTGGTTATTGTCTTCCTGTGTATGGTGTTGTGGTTGTTGTCCCCTGTGTATGGTGTTGTGGTTGTTGTCCCCTGTGTATGGTGTTGTGGTTGTTGTCCCCGTGTATGGTGTTGTGGTTGTTGTCCCCTGTGTATGGTGTTGTGGTTGATGTCCCTTGTGTATGGTTTTGTGGTTGTTGTCCCCCTGTGTATGGTATTGTGGTTGTTGTCCCCTGTGTATGGTGTTGTGGTTGTTGTCCCCTGTGTATGGTGTTGTGGTTGTTGTCCCCGTGTATGGTGTTGTGGTTGTTGTCCCCTGTGTATGGTGTTGTGGTTGATGTCCCTTGTGTATGGTTTTGTGGTTGTTGTCCCCCGTGTATGGTATTGTGGTTGTTGTCCCCTGTGTATGGTGTTGTGGTTGTTGTCCCCCTGTGTATGGTGTTGTGGTTGTTGTCCCCCTGTGTATGGTGTTGTGGTTGTTGTCCCCTGTGTATGGTGTTGTGGTTGTTGTCCGCCTGTGTATGGTGTTGTGGTTGTTGTCCCCTGTGTATGGTGTTGTGGTTGTTGTCCCCTGTGTATGGTGTTGTGGTTGTTGTCCCCGTGTATGGTGTTGTGGTTGTTGTCTCCTGTGTATGGTGTTGTGGTTGTTGTCCCCCTGTGTATGGTGTTGTGGTTGATGTCTCTTGTGTATGGTTTTGTGGTTGTTGTCCCCCTGTGTATGGTATTGTGGTTGTTGTCCCCTGTGTATGGTGTTGTGGTTGTTGTCCCCCTGTGTATGGTGTTGTGGTTGTTGTCCCCCTGTGTATGGTGTTGTGGTTGTTGTCCCCTGTGTATGGTTTTGTGGTTGTTGTCCCCCTGTGTATGGTGTTGTGGTTGTTGTCCCCTGTGTATGGTGTTGTGGTTGTTGTCCCCTGTGTATGGTGTTGTGGTTGTTGTCCCCGTGTATGGTGTTGTGGTTGTTGTCTCCTGTGTATGGTGTTGTGGTTGTTGTCCCCCTGTGTATGGTGTTGTTGTTGTTGTCCCCTGTGTATGGTGTTGTGGTTGTTGTCCCCTGTGTATGGTGTTGTGGTTGTTGTCTTCTGTGTATGGTGTTGTGGTTGTTGTCTTCTGTGTATGGTGTTGTAGTTGTTGTCCCTTGTGTATGGTGTTGTGGTTGTTGTCCCCCTGTGTATGGTGTTGTGGTTGTTGTCTTCTGTGTATGGTGTTGTGGTTGTTGTCCCCTGTGTATGGTGTTGTGGTTGTTGTCCCCTGTGTATGGTGTTGTGGTTGTTGTCTTCTGTGTATGGTGTTGTGGTTGTTGTCCCCTGTGTATGGTGTTGTGGTTGTTGTTTGAAACTCTTGTCAAATATTTCCTTTGTGCATAGGACGTACAAAACTAATCGCTTTGGCAGTATATCAAATTATGATCTTTCAGAGAATCAGAATTGTGTTTCCAGGATATTTTAAAATGTATAGATACATCCCCACGCTTCTGGACATCTAAACAGACATGGTTATTTATAGCACAGTTTATCCAGTATTCATTAGAAATACAAATACCTTAAATTTTGCTTGAACACTCTTAATGTACTCCACATTGAAAATTGGGAATACCATTAGTAATACTGCCATTAATTTTATTTTTGCTAATTGCTGAAAACTCATTACTAGGAAACACATTTCTTTTTCTTAAGGCTATTATACAATTCTGTGTTGCTTGTCCTGTCATGCAATTGTAGAAGCTGATGAAAAAACAGAATGGACTGATAAAATTTCATAATATAAACAACGCTACATAATGTGTTGCTCAAATTTCTTATACATAGATGGACATTCTCAACACGAAAACAATTGTGGCTTATTCCTCTGTGTCTTTTTTTTTTTTTTTTGTGGTAATTTTAGCTCATTTCTAAAAAAGCAAAAAACCTCTTGTCACGTGTTATATTTAAAATGAAAATAAATAGACAACTTGCGAACCAATGTAATAAGTTGTGAATTGAAATTCATAACAGAAAAAACAACAACATACTTTTGTAAAAACAAAACAAAACAAAAAAAAAAAAACTCTTCTATTAAGTGTAATTCTATCAATTACTTTGGACCAATTATGTAATTAAATTTCAAATAGGATATAGAATAATAAGAAATCTAGCGATTTGAAACATTTTGTTCTTGTTTAGCCCGATTTCATGCTCTCAACTTTCTCGATACGCTATGATTCAATTACTTGTATGAACCAGTTGGTAAAGAGTTTGAAGGAGAAAGTAGGTGAATATTACCGTGATCGCTTTTTTTTATGAATGTATAAAAAACAAGTGAACGACCTGGACTCCGACTTGAGGACTAGGCCTCCTCAGGCCAACACACTAACCACTGTACCAGAGAAGTGCGTATGAAAATGGAAGGTTTTATAGTTATTTATTGTGGTTTCAAACTTAAAGCAAATTATAAAAGGGAGTAATTCAACTTATATCACCACATCACTCAAGTACAATTTCTTTTGTTCAAAATACCAAATCAAAATAATTAATTACCAATAGTTTACTAACTAATAGGTAAAATTTTCTTTTTTGATTCTTGTTTGTCAGGTAAAAGAAATATGTGTGCATTTCAGCTTGATCCGAGATTGGGTGTGGGATAAATAACGTGTACAAACCTTCACAGACAGACAGATGAGTTTTGTATAAGCTTTATTAAAGAGCTCGTTATGTGACTATACAAAACAACAAACTTTTTTGTTGTGAATGTGATTACAGTGTGGGTGCGTGTCTTAGAGTATGAGTGTGGTGTTGATTTAATAGGCCAGCCTACAGGAGGTTTTGTGGAGTCAGGAAACCATGGGGCATCCGACCTATCCTTTTAAATGTGTATATGGTATTTGGTTGTTAAATAAAGTGCCGCTTTAAGAACTAGATGATAGTGTTGCTTGTAGTATACATTTAACACAGCTGTGTATCAAGGATTGGCCTCTTTAGCCAGACAAGAAGTTGCAAAGGGAAAAGACCGTCTCTCGAGACGTAAAATGCCACAGACATTTAATACAATTTCAAAGTCATGATATTTTTTTCGTATTACCTTTCAGCGTTATTTTATTTTTATTCTTTTGTAAATTAATTAGAAAGAATATTTTTGAAAAAAATACAACTTAATAGAACACTTTTTTGAAAAGGCTCCTTTTTATGCATTATTATGAAACATACCTTTCAGTTTGGGTTAAATTCATGAAAATGTGTTCGCCGCCATTCGAATATATAAACATATCTGCACAATCATATCCATACAAGAAAGTTGTCAGGCAAATGCAATAAGTTATAAACTCAAACATTGTCCCATTAGTATGAAGATGTGTAATGAAATGATACATTTAGTTAATCAATACAAATGTTCGGATGCACAATATATGCACAAATAGAACTAAATGTCTATAGAGCAAGGATTAACAAGAAAATAAAAAAAAAAACATTTTCTAAAAAGACAAAACCTGCATTATTCAGCTTAAAATAAAAAAAAAAAGTTTTAAAAATTAAAAAAAAAATTGGTTGTAACGGGGTATTGAACTCATGAACGTACGTAGTAAACAAATCGACCTGCAGGCAATGCATAGTTTATCGATTATTTATCGATTCTATCATTATATGGACATCTAGATCTAACACTAGAATCTAGACCTAAACTTCTGATTTGGAACTCTTTAAGAACTATTTCTAGTCTAGTTCTAGATCTAGATGAGAATCTAGATGTAATCGCTATTAGACTTGCATACTAAGATATCGGTAAGGTTGAGATTTACTTTCAATAAACTTAAAGCAACTTCAAATTTACCCAGTTATCGCATAATAGCTACACTATGGCTGACTACGCCGTGTTTCTTTATTATTGAATAATTCCAAAGACAGGCGTTTAAATCTAGAATTAGAAGAAGATGCGCAAATATTTCCGGAGCATTAATTTATTAAACTCTTGAATCAATAATACCTTACATTCAGAAATGCCCGAATGCTGGATCTGGACCTACACTTTGAGTTTTAATCTCTAACCAAATTTACATTTATTTTTTTACTTTGAAAAATTCTAACGATCAAACTAGAGTTTTCCCCATGTGTCCAACGAGCTAGAAATTCTTTTATCGACGATGTAGATCAACTGTTAAATTTCTAGGAGCCACTTTTGAGATCAGCTGCCTGGTTCCATGATGATTTGACTTGATTATAGGGTATTGTAAAAAAAAATGCTTAAATTAGAATTTTAAAAAAGGCTTTCTCATTTGTAAATATTTGTTATTAAAAACTAACTAAATCCTAGTAGAATTGGCGAGCTTTTAAAGATATATTAATTTAGTTGTTTAGGGCCTTTGAATCACTTTGAATTAAATGAATACATGCAGTGTTTGCTAAACTACATGTGCAATGTTACACAGGTTACAAACTACACGTGCAATGTTACACAGGTTACAAACTACATGTGCAATGTTACACAGGTTACAAACTACATGTGCAATGTTACACAGGTTGCAAACTACATGTGCCATGTTACACAGGTTGCAAACTACATGTGCAATGTTACACAGGTTGCAAACTACATGTGCAATGTTACACAGGTTGCAAACTACATGTGCCATGTTACACAGGTTGCAAACTACATGTGCAATGTTACACAGGTTGCAAACTACATGTGCAATGTTACACAGGTTGCAAACTACATGTGCCATGTTACACAGGTTGCAAACTACATGTGCAATGTTACACAGGTTACAAACTACATGTGCAATGTTACACAGGTTACAAACTACATGTGCAATGTTACACAGGTTACAAACTACATGTGCAATGTTACACAGGTTACAAAGTACATGTGCAATGTTACACAGGTTACAAACTACATGTGCAATGTTACACAGGTTACAAACTACATGTGCAATGTTACACAGGTTGCAAACTACATGTGCCATGTTACACAGGTTGCAAACTACATGTGCAATGTTACACAGGTTACAAACTCTCCTCAGGTTGATTCTTTTGATGAACTAGACCAGAGTTTGACAGAAAACGAAAAGGAATCGATATTTTGCTTCTTTACTTCTTCTAAGACAGGAGCTCTCAACCTGTGAGTCGCGACCCCCTTGGGAGTTGATTGACGATTTGCCAGGGTTCGCCTAAGACCATCAAAAATAAGGATTGTTATTGTTTATTTTTAAATTGCTGTGTGTGTCTAATTGGGGGGGGGGGGGGTCGCGGCAGAGTGGGAGATTGTAAAAAGGGGTCGCCGAGCTTAAAAGGTTGAGAACCGCTGTTCTAAGATTTATTTATTTTTATTACACGTATGCCAATTAATAAAGCCTATTTTGTATAATTAATTTCATGGATATCATATAACTTTTTAGGCAAGGCAGTACACCACAACATATATAACAATAAATTATTCTTTAGATGTTAACTTCTTTAGGGCAATTTTTTGTACTGTTACAATAAGCATTCTGATAGATATAATGCCTTTCAAATAAACGGAATTCTTTATTTAGTTTAAATTTTTAACAACTTTGTTACTGTCTGAAATTATGTAGGCCTATGTAATAATATATTGAATAAAAACTAACCTTTTAGCTGTAACCTCCATCAAGGAAAGAAATACTATTGAAAGTATATTTTGTTTTAGTGTTGCAGCTGGTATAGAAAAACCGGGCCGAGATTCTTGACACTGATGAGTGCACTATTTACGATTCGAAGATTCTCAAACCATTTTCTGTCCTTAAAGTACTGCTCGTCCTTTGACATCCTCAAAAGTGCTGTTTCAAATAATTACCTCTTTTTCTACAAAGCTTAAATCAACTCACTCTGTCTGTCTCTGTTCATCTCTCTTTCTGTTAAAAAGTTTGTACATTTTTTTTCTCCGACACCCCAATCAGGGGCGTAACTAGGGATTTGGGGGCCCGGGGGAATTGACCTCTTTGGGGGCCCCTTGCATTTTGACATTCGACATATGACATGAGATAATGTACGCAAAAATATATACGCCTCAAATCAAATTGGTTCAGTATATCAGTAAACGTAACAAAAAGTAATCATCAAGACTCTTTTAATGAATAATACCGTTGTTTATTATTTAAATAATGCACAAGTGACAAATCGAAATTGATATCGCTTCACGTCGTGCATTCTGTGCAGCAAAGACATCTATAACATCAACTACATCGATACTTTCTAGTATTTGTGACTTCACTGACATTAAAACCATGATAAGCCTTTCTTGCGTCATTGTGCTCCTGAGATTCTTTTTGATGAGCTTGAGCTTTGATAATGATCTCTCACATGACGTAATGGAAGTGGCCTGAGTTAGCGGTATTCGGAGGAGGTTGCAAAGTCTGAGCACACGTAATTCCCATATGAAGCATGTTTCCTCAATATGTCTATTGGTGATTGTATTACTGTTTGTTGATGAAAAGTGCTCGTGCATCCATGACATCATTGAAAAAGCGATTTTCCATTTATTTCATCATACAAACAGGAAAAATAGCACAGTTTGTCATAAGCGGGTCTTCATCTAACAGGTGTCTTGGTTCAAGAAGAAACCCAAAGGTATCGGATATCCATTTTCTTTCCAGCCTTTGGAATCTTCCCTTCATCTCCATATGAAATCTGTCCAGCACTTCTGTCGCAACACGTTGGAATTGCAGTTGTATTGACAGTCCTACATTAGAACTCAACTTCCCATCAAGTCTTTTCTTTCATATGGTTGTTTTGATTACAGGGAATCCATAGTATTCACTACCTTCTTTTGATTTTTCGATGGATTGGGTTTTTGTCAGTTTCTCATCATTTTGCAGAAAGCATGAAAGGGTACTAATTTCTTTAGCAGATTCCCGTATATGCAGTCCAGACTTTTGTAGTTCCTTCCGAACTATATTAATTGGGCACAGGAGCTTTGACCAGAATTCAAGATAAGCAAAAAAATCGTAATTTTCCACTGCATGAAGAAGATTATGTGCAAATATTATATGGCATTACGTCATTGTTGGTTGTTTATGTTTTGTGCGAAAGCAAAAGGATTCAGGGTATACAAAAGTGGGAAAGATCCATATCTCGTTATGCTCGAGTATAGAAATACTCCGATAAGTGGACTGCCGTATTCACCATCACAACTGCTGACGAGTAGAAGACTAAGGGAATCATTCCAACTGATCCCAAACTATTGAAACAATTGGTAGCTGAAAATGCAGAGACATTACTCAACGAACGACAGATGAAAAGCTAAGTGAAATACGATGCAAAAGCAAGACTACCTAAAGATTATTCTGTCGGAGAGTTCGTCTAGGTCAAACATGGCAGAAAGCAGTTGTCATAAAAAAAAAATTCAGCACCCAGATCTTACATCATAAAGGCAAACAATGGAATAACATACAGAAGAAATCAACGCTTTTTAAATAAGAGTTTCGATGAAGACATCTCTGGGTACTATGATACCGATGAAGACAATGAACTGCAAACTGTTGCTACAAACGAAACAGACAGTTATAGACCAACATCTAGAGAACTTGTTCAGTCAAGACAACCAGAAGTGGACGAATTGTTAAAGTTCCTAGTAGACAGTGCCGGTCGCAGTGGGCGCCGCGCTTTCATAGGCCCCGCGCTAATTCCAAGTGTACATTATTAAATTAAACAATTATAACGTATATAAAATAACAGGGTTTTCGCGACCTCCTGATTTTTCAGGGCCTCCAGGAAATCTCATGAAAAGGCAAAATATACGATAAAGTCCTGAACTTTTTTTTAATTTATTCAAATCTCCTGAAGAATAGACGAAATTGACGTTTTGGGGTGCCAATAATTAAAAAGTGGCATTGCGAGGCTGCGAGCTTTCATTTGATAAAAATTTATTGCAAAGACGAAAGTAGGCCTATTTTCTAATTCAAAAAATAATAATTTTGACATTATGCTTATCCCTACCCAGACTAGGCCCCGCGCGATCCGTTTCGCATAGGGCCCCGCAAATGATAGGGCCGGCCCTGCTAGTAGATATCACTATTAAGAACTTTAAAAGGAATGGTGTGATAATAACTTCAATAGGAAGGATGTATTAATATTATATGATATTACGTCATTATTTTTTGTTTATGTTTTGTGCGAAAGCAAAAGGATTAGATCATTGGATTGAGGAAAGATGAATAAAGGGGTAATAACTCGAGTGTGAAGTTTAATTCTGAAATTATAGACGCCAAACCCGATTAATGGACAATTTTAGCATTGTTAAGAATAACTTTTAGTTATACTCGATTCTGTAAATTTTGCTTCAAGGTTAATTAGTGTAGCCATATAATACTCGCCATTTAGATCTATTATTAGTAAAGGTAACAAGATACCTGGAATTCGCTGTATATCATGCAGTTTTATTCGTGGCAACAAAGTTTAAAACGGAAACAACGGAGAACTCTCAAAAACTGATCTGAGCGGCAAAAATATTTTTAAAATATCTAGGTTTAGTCTTTGTGATAAATTTAATCCATAAATGTTGATTAAAAAAAGACACCCGTTGACACTATTTATCAATCAAATATATTAATTTATGTATTTACAAATAAATTTCGGACACCCATTTGGGGGCGCCCGGGGGGATTTTAAAATTCTCCCCCCCATCCCCCCCCCCCCTTAGTTACGCCACTGACCCCAATCTCGGATCAAGCTGAAATTGTACACAGAGCGCGTCCAAGACAAACTGTTGATAGCTAATAAAAACATTCAGCGAGAATAAATAAAATATACCTTTATAACAAGCGGATTAGAATGAAAACATTTCATCGCTACTTAATTATGCAATATTATAATTGTCTTATCAAAACATGTTTTACATCGCATGATAATTAAAAAAAACTCCACATTCTTTAAAAAAATCTAGTTTTTATTTTTAGCCGCCTTCGTAAGGCTTAAAGACGTTTCTTGTGTTGTGTATTCTGCCCGGTCTTTTGAACAAGTTTTGGCCTCAAATAGTAGAATAACTATTTAAAATCTAATTTCACCATCGTTTGTGCCTTGCAAGGTTTATGAACTTAGAGATGAATCATAGTTGATATTGACGGAAAGAAGATAACTCCAGAAGAATTCTAAAGACCTAGATGCACGCATCTGTACAGGAATCGCACTAGTTGAAGCATTCATATCTAGAACTGGGGGCTTAAACACAACAACATATTTTAAAGATATTCTATTTTTTAAATTTTTAATGTCGATTGTACTATAACAATTTACAAATTACAAGCAATGCTGTACAATTACAAAGAAGTTCTAAACTTATACCTTTTGATTCGCAAATCATTTACATGCAATTTATAGTTACCTACATATTTACTTCTCTTCAATATTTCATTTATTCTTGATAAATGCATCACAAATGCTAAGTATAGATTTTAAGAAGTAAAGTAAAAAACAAAGAAGTTACCCTCCACAAACATATTTCTATTATTCTTTCACTATATTAACCTCGCTATATCTAACGTGTATACAGCTCACAAAACAAGCATCAAAATAACAATTGATACTATTATTTCAGAAGTGTACACAATGATAAGAACTCTCACTCTTTCTCATCACAAGTCGGCATGCTTTCTTAAACCAGATCTTTTTATTCTATTATTTTAATGTGAAGACATCCCAATGTACAGAATAACCGGATGCTTACAGTACACTCTTATGTTGCACTTACTGAATAGGTGACGACATGCTTTTTTGCCGTAACGAACAATACTGTATCTTTTATTATATTGTTACGAATCTCACTATCCAGGCTCTCTGCAAACTGCACCATACACCGCCAACTTAAAGAACTTGACAAGTCAGGGCTCCAAAATAACGTAAAGGTTTAATGTCCATAAATAACAGCCAACACTGTACTATTGGCAGCACGTAGAACAGTACAAATAGCTCTGCGATAACAAATATCTCTCGGATAACACCGTTCCGCCGTATCAAGTCTTGCACTGGCCTCTCCGTCTCGTTCCGGGCTTGCACTGGGTTCAACAGTTCAACAGTTCAGGACTGACTTCACACACTAGGCTAGTTGTGTCGGACTCGATCACAGACCAAGATCAAGACGCCAGTCGTCTCAACTGTACTTGACAGTACTCCGCACTGAATCGTAATGCTCCGTACAGAACCACACCGCTGAACTGTGATGTAGTCGACCGGACTGTAGTGAACCGGGCTCTGAACCCCTGCCGTGAACCGTCTTGACTGCGACACCTCCGCTCTTATATAGGGTCCCTAATGGCCTTCTCGAACCGGACAGAACGCCGCTCGACGTTTCTAGGTGGTCAGATGACTACAACTCTCGTGACGCTCCTGAGCTCTGTTCACGACGTCGATCCTTCCCGGACCGCCGTCGATCCTTCCCGAACCGCCGTGTTGACACTCGTCTCGGCTTACCGTTGTAGCTCGTCACGGTTGACCGCTCGTCTAGCGCTGGCCTGGGGCGATTTGCGTCGGCTGACTACACTCACACCACTACCCCCATCTGTGCCACCACCAGGTTTATAACATTATTATTACGTCTGAACGTTTTCAAATTTATCGGAACTAGCATAGAGCGAAAGAAGTTGGTCTCGCGTTCTATTCTCAGGGGATATTAGGATGTTTTGCAATTTATGGTGACAAATCAAAAATAATATGGTGTACTAATCATACAAATCATGAACATGAGAATAACAAAAAAATATACAGTGTGATATACACAACTATAACATAAAGATCATACATATGTTTTTAAGAACATACTACTAAAAATATTTTCGACGGAAAAAAAGTTTCATGGTGTGTCAAGTTGTGACATTTTTAGCCAAAGTATAAGGGTTTGTTGATATATCAGATATTGGTATGGCATCTTTAGCCAAAGTATTCTTGTAAGTGGCAGTATTAGCAATAGGCAAGACATCATTAGCCAAAGTATATGTGTTTGCTGATGTATCGGCTATTGGCAAGACATCATTAGCCAAAGTATATGTGTTTGCTGATGTATCGGCTATTGGCAAGACATCATTAGCCAAAGTATATGTGTTTGCTGATGTATCGGCTATTGGCAAGACATCATTAGCCAAAGTATATGTGTTTGCTGATGTATCGGCTATTGGCAAGACATCATTAGCCAAAGTATATGTGTTTGCTGATGTATCAGCTATTGGCAAGACATCATTAGCCAAAGTATATGTGTTTGCTGATGTATCAGCTATTGGCAAGACATCATTAGCCAAAGTATATGTGTTTGCTGATGTATCAGCTATTGGCAAGACATCATTAGCCAAAGTATAGTTTGTATTCTCAGTTTTATCAACACTAGCATTTATCTCTTCAGGTATCCTGCAAGCATCGTGTATGTTGATATTGTTTTCATCTTCTGGTATCAGACAATTGTAATCATGTTTAAAAACTTTCACTTGGTCTCCAAGTCTGGCATAGGCTTTATTTTTTAAATCAGAATTTGTATTCAGATATACTCCTTCATCAACTGACTTCATTTTACTGTTCTTCAGATTTTCCAATTTTTGATCGCTGTCAATGTTCGAAGAAATATTTAAATAAGCTTTATTTGTATTATTATTGTGTTTATTTTGAAATGGCGGTCTTTTCTCATCATCTTCCTTACACGTGTCATGTGTAGAAGTTATAGAGTTACTCTTTGAAGGAAAGTTTTTGACATAAGCAGTAGAATCATTTGCATAAATATTTGTACCAGCGTTATTTTGAGAACGATATCTTTTGCGAACACAATAAAAAATTGCAACCGTTGCAGCTATAATTAGACAAAGGGGAATAATTACAGCTATAATTAAAATAGTGGTATTTGATGGGTGTTCGTCGTCTGACGTGTTTGCAGAATTCCAATTTATCAGGCTGCTTTTGTTTGTCGATGTAGTATTCTGCCACTCTGTTGATAAGATTCTGTTGGTTGTCACGTACTGCCACAAAGTTGTGATGCTCGGTTTATTTGTAGATGTACTGGACAATGTGGTTGTTACATTTGGAACGGGAGTCGTGAGCCTGTTTGAATAACTCCTGCACTTTGACGAGCATTGGTTTTCTAACAATCTTGCATCGTCTAAGTAATCATTCACATTTTCCCATTTTATAAGAAAAAATATCTGAAAGCTACAGTCATTGACATAACCACAGAATATGTTGATATCCCGTTGACATTTGACACCATATTTGTCTTCACTCTGCTGGCCAAAGCCCATCCATGAACAAGAATAGATCGGTTTAGGATATATATTTTTACCAGGAACTTTTACCACTTCGTCTGCATAAAAATTATTTTCGTTTATTTGTCCATAGACGTTGCAAAACTTTGAATCGTCTGCCTTCATGCAGTCTATAAATCTGTAAATGGAAAACATTTTTCAATAATTGGTGCTTTGATTATTAATCTATTTTTTAAAGAATTGATATGCTTCAATAATTTACAATATTAGCCAATGTGTGCTATTAGTTCTTGCTTACGGACATTGTATTTCAATGAGATTGATTGTCAAATTTTACACTCTTGTAATATAAAATTATATTTATATTATTTAAGGAAATATTTATAATAATTATATCACATAATCAGAGATAATAATAAGGACACAATAGGTTTCATTGGGCTAAGTTCATTTCGTTGAAAGTGGGCACATATTCTGATTTATATCTCTGCAGGGAGGGATTATTATGTATGTATTATGGATATTCATATTGTTACATGAGCAGCGTAGTATGACTTTGGAATTGTGTGAGTTCCTGTTGAAAAATACAGGAATAAAGCGTAAATAATAATGATATTTGTATAATTAATTAACATTGTTTACCAATCATATGAAGATTCTTTTTTTTTTATAAATGCACTAGTTTGCAGTTTTACTGGATATACAACGCTGTTATAATAGTTGTCTCTGTGAGCTCATGCTTCTGTTTAGAAATACAAATACAATCTTGCGAAGCCTATGTAGAAAATTCTGGTCTTGCTTCCAAGTAAGTAAAACTTCTATTTCTTTCATTGCAGTTCCGTGTCTTCAGAGTCTTACGTCCTTATTGGACATCGGGACGTTATCATCTGGTTTTAATAGCCAGTTGGTCCGATTAAAAGTACATGTCCTTTGTAATAAGACGGTTTGTTATTGAAGGTCGTTGACCTGTAGCACCAAACTACTGGTAGAGAGCTAAACCACTGTAGTCGTATTAAATTTAACTTAAATAACAAAATAAACTTGATAAGTAATGAAAATAAATGTAGTACACTTTAGTAATAATATAAAATGGTATTGTTTCTACAATCTAACTATAATAACACTTCTTTTCAGTCTTCCGTTTTGGAGTCGTCTGTCCTAAGTCCGCTGAGAACAATGCCACCTATCTTGGATCATTCAGAACCAAGCGTTA
The DNA here is from genome assembly GCF_947242115.1 of Biomphalaria glabrata. NCBI lineage: Eukaryota > Metazoa > Mollusca > Gastropoda > Planorbidae > Biomphalaria > Biomphalaria glabrata. The sequence continues at coordinate 5,720,084 of NC_074721.1, read as the reverse complement.
ACTTTTCCCCATCTTCACCATAGAAAAACACAAGCACACATACACACAAGTTACAGTGGAGGGAGCACTAAAAAGGGTCTTTCA